>NC_134354.1:793513786-793733898 GCF_048569485.1 Anomaloglossus baeobatrachus | reverse complement strand
TGGCCCCCACTGTTCCCAGTACTGATCCATGTGGCCCCCACTGTTCCCAGCACTGATCCATGTGGCCCCCACTGTTCCCAGTACTGATCCATGTGGCCTCCACTGTTCCCAGTACTGATCCATGTGGCCCCCACTGTTCCCAGCACTGATCCATGTGGCCCCCACTGTTCCCAGTACTGATCCATGTGGCCCCCACTGTTCCCAACACTGATCCATGTGGCCCCCACTGTTCCCAGCACTGATCCATGTGGCCTCCACTGTTCCCAGTACTGATCCATGTGGCCCCCCACTGTTCCCAACACTGATCCATGTGGCCCCCACTGTTCCCAGTACTGATCCATGTGGTCTCCACTGTTCCCAGTACTGATCCATGTGGCCTCCACTGTTCCCAGTACTGATCCATGTGGCCCCCACTGTTCCCAGTACTGATCCATGTGGCCTCCAATGTTCCCAGTACTGATCCATGTGGCCCCCACTGTTCCCAGTACTGATCCATGTGGCCCCCACTGTTCCCAGTACTGATCCATGTGGCCCCCACTGTTCCCAGTACTGATCAATGTGGCCTCCACTGTTCCCAGTACGGATCCATGTGGCCCAGCTGTTCCCAGTACTGATCCATGTGGCCCCCCACTGTTCCCAGTACTGATCCATGTGGCCCCACTGTTCCAGTACTGATCCATGTGGCCCCCGCTGTTCCCAGTACTAATCCATGTGGCCTCCACTGTTCCCAGTACTGATCCATGTGGCCCCCACTGTTCCCAGTACTAATCCATGTGACCCCCACTGTTCCCAGTACTGATCCATGTCGCCCCCACTGTTCCCAGTACTGATCCATGTGGCCTCACTGTTCCCAGTACTGATCCATGTGGCCTCCACTGTTGACTTTATCCCATTTAGAGAATGTATTATTCAACTTTTCTTCTTCCCTTCCTCCCTTCCTTCTTTCCTGCCTTCCTTCCTCCCATTCTTCCTTCCTCCCTTCCTCCTTACCTTCCTTCCTTCTTTCCTTCCTTCCTCCCTCCCTCCCTTCCTTGCTCCCTTCCTTGCTCCCTCCCTTCCTCCCTCCCTTCCTTCCTCCCTCCCTTCTCCCCTTCCTCCTTTCCTTCCTCGCCCCCTCCCTTCCTTCCTTCCTCCCTCCCCTCCTTCCTTCTTCCTTTCTCTCTTCCTTCCTCACTCCCTTCATTCCTCCCTCCCTTCCTTCCTCCCTCCCTTCCTTCCTCCTTCCCTTCCTTCATCCCTTTATTTCTCCCTTCCTTACTCCTTTTCTTCCTCCCTCCCCTCCCTTCCTTCTTCCCTCCCTTCCTTCCTCCCTCTCTTCCTCCCTTCCTTCTTCCTTCCCTTCCTTCATCCCTTTATTCTTCCTTCCTTCCTCCCTCACTTCCTTCCTCCTTGCCTTCCTCCCTCCCTCCCCTCCTTCCTTCCTCCCTTCCTTCCTCCCTCCTTTCCTCCCTTCCTTCTCCCTTCCTCCTTCCCTTCCTTCCTCCCTTCCTCCCTCCCTTCCTTCCTCCCTTCCTCCCTCCCTTCCTCTCTTCCTTCCTCCCTTCCATCCTTCCTCCATTCCTTCCTCCCTTCCTCCCTCCCTCCCTTCTTTTCTTCCTTCCTCCCTCCCTTCCTCCCTCCCTTCCTTCCTCCCTCCCTTCTTCCTTTCCTTCCTCCTTTCCATCCTACCTCCCTTCTTCCCTCCCTTCCTTCCTCCTTTCCTTTCTCCCTCCCCTCCTTCCTTCCTCTCTTCCTTTCTTCCTTCCTTCCTCCCTTCCTTTCTCCCTTCCTTCCTTCCTCCCTTCCTTCCTCCCTTTCTTCCTCCCTCCCTTACTTCCTCCCTTCCTACCCCCGCTCCTTCTTTCCTCCCTTCCTTCCTTACTTCCTTCCTTCCTCTCTTACTTCCTCCCTTCCTCCCTCTCTTCCTTCCTCTCTTCCTTCCTCCCTTCCTTCCTCTCTTCCCTCCTCCCTTCCTTCCTTCCTCCCTTCCTTCCTCTCATCCTTCCTTCCTCCCTTCCTCCCTCCCTTCCTCCCTTCCTTCCTCCCTTCCTTCCTCCCTTCCTCCCATCCTTCCTTCCTCTCTTTCTCCCTCCCTTCCTTCCTCCCTCCCTCCTTTCTTTGCTTCCTTCCTTCCTTCCTCCCATCCTTCCTTCCTCCCTTTCTACCTCCCTTCCTCCCTCCTTTCCTTCCTCCTCTCTTCCTTCCTCCCTTCCTTCCTTCCTCCCTCCCTTCCTTCTTTCCTTTATCCCTTCCCCCTTCCTCCCTCCCTTCCTTCCTTCCTCCCTTCCTTCCTCCCTTCCTTCCTTCCTCCCTTCCTTCCTCCCATCATTCTTCCCTCCCTTCCTCCCTCCCTCCCTCCTTTCCTTCCATCCTCCCATCCTTCCTTCCTCCCTCCCTTCCTTCCTCCCTTCCTTCCTCCTTGCCTTCCTCCCTCCCCCCTTCCTTTCTCCCTTCCTTTCTCCCTTCCTCCTTCCCTTCCTTCCTCCCTCCCTTCCTTCCTCACTTCCTCCCTCCCTTCCTCTCTTCCTTCCTCCCTTCCTTCCTTCCTCCATTCCTTCCTCCCTTCCTCCCTCCCTCCCTTCTTTCCTTCCTCCCTCCCTTCCTCCCTCCCTTCTTCCTTTCCTTCCTCCTTTCCATCCTACCTCCCTTCTTCCCTCCCTTCCTTCCTCCTTTCCTTTCTCCCTCCCCTCCTTCCTTCCTTCCTCCATTCCTTCCTCTCTTCCTTCCTCCCTTTCTTTCTCCCTTCCTTCCTTCCTCCCTTCCTTTCTTCCTCCCTTCCTTCCTCCTTCCTCCCTCTCTTCCTTCCCCCCTCCCTTCCTCCTTTCCTTCCTTGCTCCATCCCTATCTTTCTCCCTCCCTTCCTCCTTTACTTCCTCCCTTCCTTCTTTCCTTCCTCCCTTCCTCTCTTCCTTCCTCCCTCCCTTCCTCTCTTCCTTCCTTCCTCCCTTCCTCTCTTCCTTAATCTCTTCCTTCATCTCTTTCTCCCTCCCTTCCTCTCTTCCTTCCTCCCTCCCTTCCTCTCTTCCTTTCTCTCTTCCTCACTCCTCACTCCCACTCTTCTTCCTCCCTTCCTTCCTTCCTTCCTCCCTCCCTTCCTTACTCCTTCTGTCCTCCTTTCCTTCTTCCATCCTTCCTTCCTCCCTTCATTCCTCCCTTCTTTTCTTCTCCTTTCTTCCTTCCTCCCTTCCTTCCTCCCTTCCTCATTTCCTTCTTCCATCCTTTCCTTCCTCCCTTCCTTCCTCCCTCTTTCTTCCTTCCTTTCTTCCTTCCTCGCCATCCTTCCTTCCTCCTTTCCTCCTTACCTTCCTTCCTTCTTTCCTCCCTCTCTTCCTCCCTTCCTCCCTCCCTCCCTTCTTCCCTTCCTTCCTCCTTTCCTTCCTCGCTCCCTCCTTCCTTCCTCCATCCCTTCCTTCCTCCCTCCCTCCTTCCTTCCTTCCATCCTTCTTCCCTTCCTTTCTCCCTTTCTCCCTCCTCCCTTCCTCCTTTCCTTCCTTCCTCTCATCCTTCCTTCCTTCCTCCCTTCCTTTTTCTTCCCTCCTTCTTCTTTCCTTCTCCTTCCCTTCCTCTCCCTTCCTTCCTTGCTCCCTCCCTTCCTCCCTCGCTTCCTCCCTCCCTCTCTTCCTCCCTTCATTCATCCCTTCCTCCCTCCCTTCCTTCCTCCTTTCCTTCCTTCCTCCCATCCTTCCTTCCTCCCTTCCTTCCTTCCTTTGTTCTTCCCTTCCTTCCTTCTTTCCTTCCTTCCTCCCTTCCTCCTTACCTTTCTTCCTTCCTTCCTTCCTCCCTTCCTTTCTCCCTTCCTTCCTTTCTCCCTCCCTTCCTTCCTTCCTTTTTCCCTTCCTCTTTTCCTTCCTACCTCCCTTCCTTCCTCCCTTCCTTTCTCCCTCCCTTCCTTTCTCCTTTCCTTCCTCGCTCCCTCCCTTCCTTCTTTCCTTCCTCCCTCCCTTCCTTCCTTCCTTCCTTCCTCCCTTCCTTCCTCCCTCCCTCTCTTCCTCCCTCCCTTCCTTACTCCCTTCCTCCCTTCCTTCCCCCATCCTTCCTTCCTCCCTTCTTTTCTTCTTCCCTTTCTTCCTTGCTCCCTTCCTTCCCCCATCCTTCCTTCTTTCCTCCCTCCCTTCCTTCTTCCCTTCCTTCCTCCTTTCCTTCCTCACTCCCTCCCTTCCTTCCTCCCTCCCTTCCTTCCTTCCTCCCTCCCTCCCCTCCTTCCTTCCTTCTTTCCTTCTTCCCTTCCTTCCTCTCTTCCTCCCTCCCTTCCTCCTTTCCTTCCTTCCTCTCATCCTTCCTTCCTCCCTTCTTTCCTCCCTTCCTTTTTCTTCCCTTCCTTCTTTCCTCCCTTCCTCCTTACCTTTCTTCCTTCTTTCCTTCCTTGCTCCCTTCCTCCCTCTCTCCCTTCCTTCTTTTCTCCCTTCCTTGCTCCCTCCCTTCCTCCCTCCCTTCCTTCCTCCCTCCCTTCCTCCCTTCTTACCTCCCTTCCTCCTTTCTTTCCTCGCTCCCTCCCTTACTTCCTTCTTTCCTTCCTGCCTCCGTCCCTCCTTTCCTTCCTTCTTTCCTTCCTTCCTCCCTTCCTCCTTACCTTTCTTCCTTCTTTCCTTCCTTCCTCCCTCCCTCCCTTCCTTCCTTCCTCCTTTCCTTGCTCCCTCCCTTCCTCCCTCCCTTGCTCCCTCCCTCCCTTCCTCCTTTCCTTCATCCCTCCCTTCTTCCCTTCCTTCCTCGCTCCCTCCCTTCCTTCCTTCTTTCCTTTTTGCCTCCCTCCCTTCCTTCCTTCCTCCCTTCCTTCCTTCCTCCCTCCCTTCCTTCCTCTTTTACTTCCTCCCTTTCTTCGTCCCTTCCTTTCTCCCTTCCTTCCTTCCTTTCTTCCTTCCTTCCTTCCTCTTTTACTTCCTCCCTTCCTTCCTTCCTCCCTTTCTTTCTCCCTTCCTACCTCCCTTCCTTCCTCCCTTCCTTTCTCCCTTCCTTCCTTCCTCCCTCCCTTCCATCCTCCCTCCCTGCCACCCTTCCTCCCTTCCTTCCTCCATTCCTTCCTCCCTCTCTTCCTTTCTCCCTCCTTCCTCCCTTCCTTCCTATCTCCCTTCCTCCCTCCCTTCCTCCCTCCCTTCCACCGTCCCTTCCTCCCTTCTTACCTCCCTTCCTCCTTTCCTTCCTCGCTCCATCCCTTCCTTACTCCCTCCCTTCCTCCTTTCCTTCCTTCCTCCCTTCCTTCTTTCCTTCCTCCCTTCCTCTCTTCCTTCCTCCCTCCCTTCCTCTCTTCCATCCTTCCTACCTTCCTCTCTTCCTTCCTTCCTCTCTTCCTTCCTCCCTTCCTTCCTGTCTTCCTTCCTCCCTTCCTGCCTTCTTTCCTTTCTCCCTTCCTTTCTTCCTTCCTCTCTTCCTTCCTCCCTTCCTTCATCTCTTCCTTCCTCTCTTCCTCCCTCCCTTCCTCTCTTCTTTCCTCCCTCCCTTCCTCTCTTCCTTCCTCTCTTCCTCCCTCCCTCTCTTCCTTCCTCCCTCCCTTCCTCCCTTCCTCTCTTCCTCCCTCCCTTCCTTCCTTCTTTCCTTCCTCCCTTCCTTCCTTCTTTCCTTCCTCCCTTGCTCTCTTCCTTCCTCTCTTCCTCCCTCCCTCTCTTCCTTCTTCCGTCCCTTCCTTCATGTTTTTTCCTCACTTGTTTTTGCCTAATTTTAGACAGAGTTTCATCTCAGGTTTTTTTAGCGTTTCTCCAATTTTTGTAACTTTCCGTCTTTGCTGAATATTCCCAAACTCTTCTCCAATGAATTTTTGACAGCGGAATTCTTCTTCTGAACCTTTTTCTCCCTTTTTCCATTTCGCTGGCACAATATACTTTTTATAGCCTAATGCATTGGTGAAGTTTCATCTCCAAACATCCCATCATTTCTCTTTGTCTGATCCTAATATTTCATGTTTTCCGTTTGTTGTTTGGTGACTGATACAATGTCTCGGAGCCGTTCCTGCAGCTGCTGCAATTTCCACAAATTCAGGGACAAATAACTAATAATTGATACAATGGAGACACAAGTAACAAACGTCTCCTCCTGGAAAAGCGTCAGGTAACATTATCACCCGAAGCATCAGGACAGCGGGCGGAGACACGAGCAGGGGATTCACAGTATTACTCACATAAGCACCAAGGAAATAAAAACATAAACACAAGCGAGAAAGGAAAGCAAAAGTCACAGCCTCAGAGATCGCCCGAGCTCCCCGCACCCCGAGCTCCCCGCACCCGAGCCCCCGCACCCCGAGCTCCCCGCACCCCGAGCTCCCCACACCTGCGACACCTGTGAGTATCAATAACCATCCGTATCTCAGCAATAGCGGAAATCGCAGGATAACAATCATCTACTAATGAGGGAAATGTCTGGGAGTTACTGTAATTTATATCTTTAAATTATAGTTTGAGCTTTGAGAAAACTAAATTAATAAGTAAAGCAAAGACACAAACTCAAAGAAATCTCATATGTTCCCTATTCTGCTGGTGCAGTCACTGTGTACATACATTACATTACTGATCCTGAGTTACCTCCTGTATTATACTCCAGAGCTGCACTCACTATTCTGCTGGTGCAGTCACTGTGTACATACAGTACATTACTGATCCTCAGTTACCTACTGTATTTTATTCCAGAGCTGTACTCACTATTCTGCTGGTGCAGTCACTGTGTACATACATTACATTACTGATCCTGAGTTACCTCCTGTATTATAATCCAGAGCGGCACTCACTATTCTGCTGGTGCAGTCACTGTGTACATACATTACTGATCCTGAGTTACCTCCTGTATTATACTCCAGAGCTGCACTCACTATTCTGCTGGTGCAGTCACTGTGTACATACATTACAATTAGTGATGGTTGAACCTGCAGATATTCAGGATCGATGGTAAAAAGGGCTGGAGTGATTAGAGCAGGCGTGTTATACCTACAGAGTCTCCTGTATGGTGGTAATGCTGCATTTGGGCCCACTCAGTCATTACCCTCATACATATTCACTGCTTCCCCCGCCCACTAGTAGTCTTGTCATCTGTGATTGGTTGCAGTCAGACCTTGAGTGTGAGTGTGGCAGCTGACTGCTTTTCATCACAGATGCTGTGTGTGCCTCTATAGTTTTGTAAAAATAAATAAATTGGTGTAGGGTCCCCCCATATTGTGATACCCAGCATAGATAAAGCATAGGTCTACAGGCTGCAGCCCTCAGCGGTGAGCTTATCTTGGCTGTGCATCAAAATAAGAGGAACCGCAGGCGGCTTTTTTATTTTTTAATTATTTAAATAAATAATTTATATAATTGTGCCACCCTTAGCCTAAAAATAGCAGCCTGCAGCTGCCCAGAATTGTTTCATTAATTAGATTCAAGAATCCCGGCACTTTACCCGGCTCTTCCCGATTGCACTGGTGTGGTGGGTAGTAAGGGGTTAATAACAGCTCACAGCTGCCAGTAAGCCCGAGATTAGTAATGGGAGACATCTATGAGACTCCTCATTACTAATCTGTCAGTGAAAACAAATTAATACATACAACGAAAAAATTCTTTATTTGAAATAAAATAAATAAAAAAAAACACCCTCTTTTACCCTTTTATTAATTCCAAACACCACTGCAAGTCCGACGTAATCTACCCAAAGTCCCACAATGATTTTGGCTCTGCCACATACATACTGCGGTCACAGCGTGCCGGCATAAAACATGTCCGCACACTGTGATCTTCAGACAGAGACTGACTGAGACGCAGCGATGAGCGGTGACATCACTCAGTTTATCTGCGGTCACAGCCGGAGGTTTCCATGGTACCCCACCTGTGACCGCAGGTAACCTGACCTCAGGTGAGCTGATTGAACTCAGTGACCTCTCATACACACCTCTCATTACTAATCTAGGGCTTAATGGCAGATGTGAGCTGTCATTCACCCTTTATATTTCCTCGGTTGCATCACTACGTGTGGAATCGCCAACGTAACATCCTCATCTTCCTCCTCCTCCTCATCTGCTGAGCTACACAGCTACATGTTTCTGGGTTCACACCAAGTGGGATCTACAACTTCATCATCAGGCTCTATGCTGTCCTCCTCCTCCTCTTCCTGACCTGACATCACATAACAGTAGGCGTTTGCCTCGGGTATCTGAGTCTCTTCTTCATCACCTCCACCCCCGGGGGTTACCGTCAGTTGACGAGGGTCGGGATCCTGCTGGGACCCTACTTCATCTGGGCCAGGATCCCACTCACAAAGATTTGGGCCTCGGTGCAGATGCTTTCCTCATCTTCTTCAGTCTGGGAATGTTTGGAGCAGACCTGTGATGTCCATGGGATACAATGTGTGACCAGCTCTGCAGACTCGCCCATGTCTGCTTCACCACAGTCAGGTTGCCGGTTGGAGATTGTCTTGTGAATAATTGGCGTCGTGCACTCACTTGATGGAGTGAGGAGCTGGTGAGGGGTCAGCTATCACCAATACCATGAAATATACGTCACTGCTCGCTCTTATTCCATTGCTTGAAGTGTAAAGATTTATTTACAGATATTCATGTTCAGGCCAAAGTGTGAGCGACGTGCGACAACGCTTCCACCTCTGCGGGCTCCATCACCAGGATTACACAGAAGGTAAAGAAGAAAATAAATCATGTATACAATGTATACAGAAGTAACCAGGAAGCAATAATATGTAATCTCACAATGTCAGTGCATGCAAACAGTAAAAGATCGACCGGGAATTGTAGTAATGGCAGCTGATGAGCCGAGGTCCTCAAAGCTGTAAGGAGACAATATGGGGGCGGGTATCTGGAAAGTATCAAGGTCTATAATA
This sequence comes from Anomaloglossus baeobatrachus, assembly GCF_048569485.1. Classification (NCBI taxonomy): domain Eukaryota; kingdom Metazoa; phylum Chordata; class Amphibia; order Anura; family Aromobatidae; genus Anomaloglossus; species Anomaloglossus baeobatrachus. The sequence goes on along the minus strand of NC_134354.1, from coordinate 793,725,132 downwards.
TGCAAATCATAACCCAGGATAAGGCAACTGGTAAATAATCAATCAAGGTATACAATACACAATACATAACTCAAGATAAAAAAAATGGAAAGCCGGGCACTGCAGCTTAACCCTTTCAACCCCGGGGCACTTTCTGTTTTTGCGTTTTTGTTTTTTGCTTCCCTTCTTCCGAGAGCCGTAACTTTTTTATTTTTCTGTCAATCTTGCCATATGAGGGCTTGTTTTTTGCGGGACAAGTTGTAATTTCAAATGAAACCATAAGTTTTACCATATGGTGTACTGGAAAACAGCAAAAAAATTCCAAGTGTGGAAAAATTGCAAAAAAAGTGTGATGGCACAATAGTTTTTGGGATGTTTTATTCACGGTGTTCACTATATGGTAAAACTGATGTGTGGGTGTGATGCCTGAGGTTGGTGCGAGTTTGTAGACACCAAACATGTATAGGTTTACTTGTATCTAAGGGGTTAAAAAAATTCACAAGGTTGTCCAATAAAAGTGGCGCACGTTTTGCGCCATTTTCCGAAACACGTAGCGTTCTTATTTTTTGGGATCTATAGCTCATTGATGGCTTATTTATTGCGTCTTGAGCTGACGTTTCTAATGGTACCATTTTTGCGCAGATGCTACGTTTTGATTGCCTGTTATTGCATTTTGCGTAAAACTTGCGGCGACCAAAAAACGTAATTTTGGCATTTGGAATTTTTTTGCCACTACGCCGTTTACCAATCAGATTAATTGATTTTATATTTTGATAGATCGGGCATTTCTGAACGCGGCGATACCAAATATGTGTATATTTATTTATTTTTTAACCCTTTCATTTTCAATGGGGGCTGTAGGGGAAAAAAGTGCAATAGGGTCTTACCCGATATGAGGGTAGAGAGATAGAAAGAGACACACTCACCTGGTAGAGTTGTGCCAGTCACAACACCCTATGGTCGCATGTGAGTGATTATAGTGGTTTAGCAGTGGCCCCGGGGAGCAGTTAATAAATAAATCAAATGGAATGAAACCGGTTTAAATGCCGCGCTAGAAACCACAGATGCTGTAGATAAAAAGATTTTCTTTATTTCATAATTCTACGCGTTTCAAAGGCATCTCCGCCTCCTTCTTCAGGAACAAAAATCATCAATGATTTTTGTTCCTGAAGAAGGAGGCGGAGATGCCTTTGAAACGCGTAGAATTATGAAATAAAGAAAATCTTTTTATCTACAGCATCTGTGGTTTCTAGCGCGGCATTGAAACCGGTTTCATTCCATTTGATTTATTTATTTTCAATGGGGGGAAAGGGGGTTGATTTGAACTTTTAGGGTTTTTTTATTTTTTTTATTTTTTAAAACTTTTTTTTTTTACTTTTTTTTTATTTTACTAGTCCCCCTAGGGGGCTATAGAGATCAGCAATCCGATCGCTCTGATCTATCTGCTGATCACAGCTATACAGCTGTAAACAGCAGATTCAGTCACTTTCTGTTTCTCTCTGCTCGCGGCCGAGGAAAAACGAAAGTGAAACTTCATAGCTGCAGGCGTCATCACATGACCCTGTGCTCCGATGGTAACCACCGATAGTCACGTGATCACGCACGTGACTTCCGGTGGGGGCGGCGGAAAGTAAAAAACCTGGCCGCGCGCATATAGATCTTGCTGCCAGACTTTGGCAGCAAGATTTAAGGGGTTAATGGCCGCAGGTGGAAGTGATTTCCCCCGCGGCTAGCAGGCACACATGTCAGCTGTTGAAAACAGCTGATATGGATATGTGTGCCGACCGCCGCCTACCCGCACGCCAGACAATGGCACGCTAGACAACGGCCGTTTCGCACTGAGGTAAAGTGCTTCCATGGATCCCTGGGTGGGGAGGGGGGAGTGCAGGCACGCCGGACAATGGCCATTTCGCACTGACGTAAAGTGCTTCCACGGGTCCCTGGGTGGGGAGGGGGTAGTGCAGGCATGCCAGACAACGACCGTTTCGCACTGAGGTAAAGTGCTTCCACGGGTCCCTGGGTGGAGAGGGGGGAGTGCAGGCACGCCAGACAATGGCCGTTTCGCACTGAGGTAAAGTGCTTCCATGGATCCCTGGGTGGGGAGGGGGGAGTGCAGGCACGCCAGACAACGGCCGTTTCGCACTGAGGTAAAGTGCTTCCACGGGTCCCTGGGTGGGGAGGGGGGAGTGCAGGCACGCCAGACAACGGCCATTTTGCACTGAGGTAAAGTGCTTCCACGGGTCCGTGGGTGGGGAGGGGGGAGTGCAGGCACGCCAGACAATGGCCGTTTCGCACTGAGGTAAAGTGCTTCCATGGATCCCTGGGTGGGGAGGGGGCAGTGCAGGCACGCCAGACAACGGCCATTTCACACTGAGGTAAAGTGCTTCCACGGGTCCCTGGGTGGAGAGGGGGGAGTGCAGGCACGCCAGACAACGGCCATTTCGCACTAAGGTAAAGTGCTTCCGTGGATCCCTGGGTGGGGAGGGGGGAGTGCAGGCACGCCAGACAATGGCCGTTTCGCACTGAGGTAAAGTGCTTCCATGGATCCCTGGGTGGGGAGGGGGGAGTGCAGGCACGCCAGACAACAGCCATTTCGCACTGAGGTAAAGTGCTTCCACGGGTCCCTGGGTGGGGAGGGGCGAGTGCAGGCACGCCAGACAACGGCCATTTCGCACTGAGGTAAAGTGCTTCCACGGGTCACTGGGTGGGGAGGGGTGAGTGCAGGCACGCCAGACAATGGCCATTTTGCACTGAGGTAAAGTGCTTCCACGCGTCCCTGCGTGGGGAGGGGGGAGTGCAGGCACGCCGGACAATGGCCGTTTCGCACTGAGTTAAAGTGCTTCCACGGGTCACTGGGTGGGGAGGGGGGAGTGCAGGCACGCCAGACAACGGCCATTTTGCACTGAAGTAAAGTGCTTCCACGCGTCCCTGGGTGGGGAGGGGGGAGTGCAGGCACGCCGGACAACGGCCGTTTCGCACTGAGTTAAAGTGCTTCCACGGGTCCCTAGGGACCCGTTTCGCACTTTTCCTCAGTTTGAAACAGCCGTTGTCCGGCGTGCCTGCACTCCCCCCTCGCCACCCATGTTGTAGTTTGTCTACAATAACTAATTAAAACCACAGAACCCCACTGTGAAGTGCCACCTCTCTTCCTTTCTTGGATTCAGCTGATAACTGAACATAAAGCAATGATCAAGGACATCATGAATGCCAAACAGGTGATCACACAGGGCGTATCATCAAGGGAAGGCAGTAATGGAGCGGATAAATGGCCTAGTATGATCTGTCATGTGGGCCCTGTGGGTTATGTGTAGTGCCTATAGATGGCGCCTGTGTAGGTGTATGTGGCCAGTGCTCCCGCGCTCTAGGTCCTGTCCGTCCTGCCTGTCCCCCACTAATGCTGGTTTAAAAAGGCCACGATGGCAGGAAGTGAAACTTCCCGCTGGCACATGTGCATTCAGTATTCTCTGTTGGTGCCTGCGCAGTGGGAGGCGTTCATATTGCCACTGGCAAGCTATTACCAGGAGTAGAACATTCTCTACCAGCGCCTGCATGTATCATTCCTGGATCTGTGTAGTAGTGCATTATTAACAGTAGGTGCACCTGACTGACAGCATCAGCTGGGTATATTGTCCTAATCGTATGAGGGAAGTTATGTATGGAAGATAGTAACTGAGAAAGACTGGGAACAAAATATAACAATGCAAATAATAAAAATAAAAAATAAAAATAATAAAAATAAAAAAATAATTATAAAAATAAATAAAAAATAAAAGATAAACGGTAAAAAAATAGAAAAATAAAAAATAATAATTATAAAAATAAAAAGATAAATAATAAAAAATAAACTAAAAAAATAAAAATAAAATAAAATTGAAAAATAAATATAAAAATAAAAAATAAAAGATAAATAAATAAAAATAAAATTAAAAAAATAATAATTATAAAAATAAAATAAATAATAAAACATAAAACTAAAAAAAACTAAACAAAAATTAAAAAATAAAATTGAGAAATAAAAAAATAACATATAAATAATAAAAAATAAAATAAAAAATAAAATTAAAAAATAAAATGAAAATTAAAAATAAATCTAACAATAAATAAAAATAAAATAAATAATAATAAAAAATAAAAATAAGAAATGCATATAAGAATAAAAAATAAAATTGAAAACTAAAAAATAAAAATAAATAATAAAAAATAAAAAAATAAACATTAATATAATAATAAATAAAAATAAATAAAAAATAAAAATAAGAAATAAATATAAAAAAATAAAGTTGAAAACTAAAAAATAAAAGATAGATAATAAAAATAAATAAAATTGAAAAATGTAAAATAAAATAAAAAGAAATATAAAAATAAAAAAAAATAAATAGAAAAATGAAAAATAAAAAAGCTATGTGGAATGGGATAGGGAATATTTTAGGTCAAGGTGTGCCATGTGTATATCATGATTACAGATTGTGTATGTATGTTGATGGACTGTGGATAAAGATGATATGCCATAGAATGAACATCTGTCATACCATGGACGTTCAGGAAAAGGAGGAAGGAAGAGAATTGAAAGGAGTTGTGGGATGAGGAATGGGAATGCAGGTGATAGCGTCATGGTACCTGATGAAAAAATCATATTATCCAATCAATGCGTATTATATACCTTGATTGATACCAGATATCCGCTGCTTATATCGTCTCTTTAGAGCTTTGAGGACCTCGGTTCATCAGCTCCCATTACTGACATTGTGACATTACATATTATTGCTTCCTGGTTACTTCTGTATATATTGTATACATGATTTATTTATTTTCTTCTTTACCTTTTATTTAATCTTTGCACAGTGACTCGTGATGAAGACCGCAGAGGTGGAAGCATTGTCGCATGTCGCTCACACATCGGCCTGAACATGAATATTTGGAAATAAATCTTTACACTTCAAGAAATGGAATAAGAGAGTGCAGTGACCGTATATCTGGAGATTTGTGACACGGGGGAAACAAGTGTAATTAGGGTGGCATCTCTGAGGAGTGAACTGTGTGTGATGCTGAGGTGGAGGGAGAAGAGGAGAGGTCCCGTGATGCAGCGCTTGCCATCCACTCCAGCACCTGCTGTTTATCAGCCTCATTTCGCAGTTGAATTGATGTGCAGCTGCCAGAGAAATCTAGTGGAGTAGGCCGTCCAGTAACGGGAGTTGTGCTCATTTCTCTTGGATGAGTTGGTGTTTGCTCACTAGACCTTTGACTAACAGAACTTCCCACACGTTCACCTCCAGCACCCCGCCTATTCCCCCTTCCACGACATCCTCGCTGTGAGTTACCACTCATGGTTGATGTACCCTTCTTCTTTCAAACAGATGTTTCACAACCCTACGCCCGCACCTGTCACCTGACACAGAAGATACATAACTTATTACCTGCCTGAGTTAGCAATATTGTGAAGGCACTAAAAGTACCAATAACTCCAACTGTGATGCACTGCATCATTTGGAGCAGGCAATGAAAAGTGCCAAGACCTTTTTACCTAGTTCACTAGCAAATTTATAGCAGGCACTACTAACTAACAATACCTAGAAATGTGGTCCATTGGGAAATTTTGAGCTGATAGTAATAAGTACCAATAGGTATTTGCATGCTTCACTGGTAATTGTAATCATTACATGCCTATTTGTGGCACGCAGCTTTCCCTGCACTGCACGTCCCTATTCTACACTATCGCTCTCCTATCCATCACTAAGCCCCTAGCTAATCTCACTGTCCAGCAGCCCGGGGGCAGAACATTCCCTAATGTTTAACATTCACAAAAGGGTGTGGTGCCGATGCCGCATGTCTTCATTTTATATGCAGGCGGACATGTGACTTAGGCAGCCAATCACACAAGCCCTTGTGTCTAAAGCTTGTAAATGTTTACATCGTCGTGATTGGCTGCAGGAACATCTGAAAAAAAAGGTAAGAAAACAAGTGGCGCCGATCCTCTGGCTTCTCCCGAGTCTTCACCCCCTCCCCTCATTAAACACATCCCCCATCCACCATATAGCACCGCAATCCCATCCAAAAGCAGAACATGTTATTAGAAAAGCATTTTTTTAAAAACGCTATCAGTTATCGAACAAAACCGAAAATTACTCACTTTTGGGGAAAGGGCTCGGGATGTTGTATATGGCAGTGATGGATATGTGGGATGTTGTATATATGGCAGTGATGGATATGTGGGATGTTGTATATATGGCAGTGATGGATATGTTGGGTTGTTGTATATATGGCAGTGATGGATATGTTGGGATGTTGTGTATATGGCAGTGATGGATATGTTGGGTTGTTGTATATATGGCAGTGATGGATATGTTGGGATGTTGTATATATGGCAGTGATCGATATGTTGGGTTGTTGTATATATGGCAGTGATGGATATGTGGGGTGTTGTATATATGGCAGTGATGGATATGTTGGGATGTTGGATATATGGCAGTGATGGATATGTTGGGATGTTGTATATATGGCAGTGATGGATATGTTGGGATGTTGTATATATGGCAGTGATGGATATGTGAGGTGTTGTATATGGCAGTGATGGATATGTGGGGTGTTGTATATATGGCAGTGATGGATATGTTGGGATGTTGTTGTATATATGGCAGTGATGGATATGTGGAATGTTGTATATATGGCAGTGATGGATATGTTGGGTTGTTGTATATATGGCAGTGATGGATATGTTGGGATGTATATATGGCAGTGATGGATATGTTGGGATGTTGCATATATGGCAGTGATGGATATGTCGGGGTCTTGTATATATGGCAGTGATGGATATGTTGGGATGTTGTATATATGGCAGTGATGGATATGTTGGGATGTTGTATATATGGCAGTGATGGATATGTTGGGATGTTGTATATATGGCAGTGATGGATATGCTGGGATGTTGTATATATGGCAGTGATGGATATGTTGGGATGTTCTATATATGGCAGTGATGGATATGTGGGGTGTTACATATGGGCAGTGATGGATATGCTGGGATGTTGTATATACGGTAGTGATGGATATGTTGGGTGTTGTATATATGGTAGTGATGGATATGCTGGGTTGTTGTATATATGGTAGTGATGGATATGTGGGGTGTTACATGTGGGCAGTGATGGATATGTGGGATCTTGTATATATGGCAGTGATGGATATGTGGGATCTTGTATATATGGCAGTGATGGATATGTTGGGATGTTGTATATATGGCAGTGATGGATATGTTGGGATGTTCTATATATGGCAGTGATGGATATGCTGGGATGTTGTATATATGGCAGTGATGGATATGTTGGGATGTTCTATATATGGCAGTGATGGATATGTGGGGTGTTACATATGGGCAGTGATGGATATGCTGGGATGTTGTATATATGGTAGTGATGGATATGTGGGGTGTTGTATATATGGTAGTGATGGATATGTGGGGTGTTACATGTGGGCAGTGATGGATATGTGGGATCTTGTATATATGGCAGTGATGGATATGTGGGTTGTTGTATATATGGCAGTGATGGACATTTTGGGATCTTGTATATATGGCAGTGATGGATATGTTGGGATCTTGTATATATGGCAGTGATGGATATGTTGGGATCTTGTATATATGGCAGTAATGGATATGTTGGGATCTTGTATATATGGTAGTGATGGATATGTCGGGATCTTGTATATATGGCAGTAATGGATATGTTGGGATCTTGTATATATGGTAGTGATGGATATGTCGGGGGCTTGTATATATGGCAGTGATGGATATGTTGGGATCTTGTATATATGGCAGTGATGGATATGTTGGGATTTTGTATATATGGCAGTGATGGATATGTTGGGATCTTGTATATATGGCAGTGATGGATATGTTGGGATCTTGTATATATGGCAGTGATGGATATGTTGGGATCTTGTATGTATGGCAGTGATGGATATGTCGGGATCTTGTATATATGGCAGTGATGGATATGTCGGGATCTTGTATATATGGTAGTGATGGATATGTCGGGATCTTGTATATATGGTAGTGATGGATATGTCGGGGTCTTGTATATATGGCAGTGATGGATATGTTGGGATCTTGTATATATGGCAGTGATGGATATGTTGGGATTTTGTATATATGGCAGTGATGGATATGTTGGGATTTTGTATATATGGCAGTGATGGATATGTTGGGATCTTGTATATATGGCAGTGATGGATATGTTGGGATCTTGTATGTATGGCAGTGATGGATATGTGGGGTGTTACATGTGGGCAGTGATATATATATAGCGTTTGGGACTGTTGGATATGTCACAGTGAGGATTGTTGTACAGTGTATGTAATGATGAAGTATATGTGGGTGTTTAATATGTGCCAGCCTCGGATATGAGGGGTGTTGGATATTCAGCACAGGTGATTATATGTGGGTGTATATTTGCACCCGGAGGGGAATGTTTCCATTAATTGTTTATTTGTTTTTCTTACAGACATAATGTGTAAACCTAAATTTTCGATCCTCATCTTTACCATATTCTGGCTTCTGATTGGCTTCCAAAGTCCACAGGTAAAGTCTCCTCCGACCAATACTGTGAGGTGTGAGATATGAATGTGGGAGAGTGGGAGGGAGCGGCATGCTCACAGTCACATTGTGCCCTCCCATAGAGAGCCATGCCCCTCTGCAGATCGATGGCGTCCAGGCCGCTGCTGGGTCTAAAGTTCCCATTAATTTAGGTAAATGTAAACTGTGACAATCACAGCCAGTGACAAGACCCCGCACATCAACATCAGGAGTCACACCATTGTGTTTTCATGCCGGAAATCTGGAGTATAAGGCCACGTGATATTCCTGCAGTGAACTGTTGTATATAAATCTTGTATTTTTTTACTTTTTGAAGTTGATGCTCGGGATGTGTGGGGCTAATATAGGGGGTCGGGCCAAATAATGCCAAATGTTACACTCAAAACTGGAATTGATTATAATAAGTGGCATACATTTTATCAGAAATATCCTGAAATAGAGGTGTGGAGAATCTCAGAATGTTTGGAGTATTTTATGGGTGAAGTCAGGGTCGGCTCCAGGTTTTTGTAGGCCCTGGGCGAAAGAGTCTCAGTGGGCCCCATCCACACATAGACATGCACATACACAGACACATGACAGGAGGGGCTGGAGCTACATTATATACATCACAGGAGGGGCTGGGGCTACAGTATATACATCACAGGAGAGGCTGGGGCTACAGTATATACATCCCAAGAGGGGCTGGGGCTACAGCATATATATCACAGGAGGGGATGGGGCTACAGTATATACATCACAGGAGAGGCTGGGGCTACAGCATATATATCACAGGAGGGGCTGGGGCTAAAGTATATACATCACAGGAGGGGCTGGGGCTACAGCATATATATCACAGGATGGGCTGGGGCTACAGTATATACTGGACATCACAGGAGGGGCTGGGGCTACAGTATATACATCACAGGAGGGGCTGGAGCTACAGCATATACATCACAGAAGGGGCTGGGGCTACAGTATATACATCACAGAAGGGGCTAGGGCTACAGCATATACATCACAGAAGGGGCTGGAGCTACAGTGTATACATCACAGGAGGGGCTGGGGCTACAGCATATACATCACAGAAGGGGCTGGAGCTACAATATATACATCACAGGAGGGGCTGGGGCTACAGTATATACATCACTGGAGGGGCTGGGGTTACAGTATATACATCACAGGAGGGGCTGGGGGCTACAGTATATACATCACAGGAGGGGCTGGGGCTACAGCATATACATCACAGGAGGGGCTGGGGCTACAGTATATACATCACAGGAGGGGCTGGGGGCTACAGTATATACATCACAGGAGGGGCTGGGGCTACAGCATATACATCACAGGAGGGGCTGGGGCTACAGTATATACATCACAGGAGGGGCTGGGGCTACAGTATATACTGTACATCACAGGAGGGGCTGGGGCTACAGCATATACATCACAGGAGGGACTAGGGCTACAGTATATACATCACAGGAGGGGCTGGGGACTACAGTATATACAGTCATATGAAAAAGTTTGAGCACCCCTATTAATGTTAACCTTTTTTCTTCATAACAATTTGGGTTTTTGCTATTTCAGTGTCATATATCTAATAACTGATGGACTGAGGAATATTTCTGGATTGAAATGAGGTTTATTGTACTAACAGAAAATGTGCAATCCGCATTTAAATAAAATTTGACAGGTGCAAAATTATGGGCACCTCAACATAAAATTGACGTTAATATTTTGTAGATCCTCCTTTTGCAGAAATCACAGCCTCTAGTCGCTTCCTGTAGCTTTTAATGAGTTCCTGGATCCTGGATGAAGGTAGATTTGACCATTCCTGGTGGCAAATCAATTCCAGTTCAGGTAAGTTTGATGGTCGGCGAGCATGGACAGCCGCTTCACATCATCCCACAGATGTTCAATGATATTCAGGTCTGGGGACTGGGATGGCCATTCCAGAACATTGTAATTGTTCCTCTGCATGAATGCTTGAGTAGATTTGGAGCGGTCCTTTGGATCATTGTCTTGCTGAAATATCCATCCCCTGCGTAACTTCAACTTCGTCACTGATTCTTGCACATTATTGTCAAGAATCTGCTGATACTGAGTTGAATCCATGCGACTTTCAACTTTAACAAGATTCCCGGTGCCGGCATTGGCCACACAGCCCCAAAGCATGATGGAACCTCCACCAAATTTTACTGTCGGTAGCAAGTGCTTTTCTTGGAATGCCGTGCTTTTTTTTGCCTCCATGCATAACGCCTTTTTGTATGACCAAACAATTTAATCTTTGTTTCATCAGTCCACAGGACCTTCTTCCAAAATGTAACTGGCTTGTCCAAATGAGCTTTTGCATACCTCAGGCGACTCTGTTTGTGGCGTGCTTGCAGAAATGGCTTCTTTCGCATCACTCTTCCATACAGCTTCTCCTTGTGCAACGTGCGCTGCTGCAGGTCTTTGGAGGTGGTCTGTGGATTGTCCTTGACTGTTCTCACCATTCTTCTTGTCTGCCTTTCTGGTATTTTTCTTGGCCTGCCACTTCTGGGCTTAACAAGAACTGTACCTGTGTTCTTCCATTTCCTTACTATGTTCCTCACAGTGGAAACTGACAGTTTAAATCTCTGAGACAACTTTTTATCTCCTTCCCCTGAACAACTATGTTGAATAATCTTTGTTTTCAGATCATTTGAGAGTTGTTTTGAGGAGCCCATGATGCCACTCTTCATAGGAGATTCAAATAGGAGAACTACTTGCAAGTGGCCACCTTAAATACCTTTTCTCATGATTGGATACACCTGCCTATGAAGTGCAAAGCTCAATGAGGTTACAAAACCAATTTAGTGCTTTAGTAAGTCAGTAAAAAGTAGTTAGGAGGGTTCAAATCAAGAAATTGATAAGGGTGCCCATACTTTTGCACCGGTCAAATTTTGTTTAAATGCAGATTGCACATTTTCTGTTAGTACAATAAACCTCATTTCAATCCAGAAATATTACTGAGTCCATCAGTTATTAGATATATGAAACTGAAATAGCTGTTGCAAAAACCCAAATTGTTATAAAGAAAAAAGGTTAACATTAATAGGGGTGCCCAAACTTTTACATATGACTGTACATCACAGGAGAGCCTGGGGCTACAGTATATACTGTACATCACAGGAGGGGCTGGAGGCTACAGTATATACATCACAGAAGGGGCTGGAGCTACAGTATATACATCACAGAAGGGGCTGGAGCTACAGTATATACATCACAGAAGGGGCTGGAGCTACAGTATATACATTACAGGAGGGGCTTGGGCTACAGTATATACATCACAGGAGGGGCTGGAGCTACAGTATATACATCACAGAAGGAGCTGGAGCTACAGTACTGTATATACATCACAGAAGGGGCTGGGGCTACAGTACATACATCACAGGAGGGGCTGGGAGCTACAGTATATACAGCACAGGATGGGCTGGGGCTACAGTATATACAGCACAGGAGGGGCTGGAGCTACAGTATATACATCACAGAAGGGGCTGGAGCTACAGTATATACATCATAGGAGGGGCTGGGATCTACAGTATATATGTGGCACCCTGAGGCTCTGGTTGCCACAGGATACTGCGCCTCAGTTAAGGTGCAGTATCCATCTCAGGTAAGGGGGGGTTAACTGCCAGCATCACCACATTTCACCTCAGCCGCGGTTCCTAACAGCTAACGGGGAACATCCTAGCAAAGGACTTTCTCTATTCTTTTCTACAACAGGTAGTGGCCCTCCAGTTGCTTGGGATTGACCAGAGCCCAATGCGGTGGTGACCGGTATTACCGGGCTGTCAGCAAGAAGCCATGAGTAAAGTGACAACTTGAAGCTGCAAAGACTGTGTCGACTCATTCCGTACCGGCGTCGCCGCCCCAGCGCTGAGGCGCCGCCGGCCATCACTGCCTCCCATCCTCCATCAACCACTCGGGACCCGCTCCACCTGTGGGAAGTGACACCATCCCTGTTGCCATAACAACCGCCCCGGTGAGGAACCCTGCAGCGGCGGCTGATCCCTGGACACGTACCACAGGTGGGGTCACGACTGACTTTCCTATTTACCCCATCTCCCCACCATTTCTTGTACGCCTGGGGTCAACGGAACCAGGCAAGGCCACCCGTGACATCGCCCGACCTGACCCTCAATAGAGCGGCAACGAGTAGGTTATTCACCTGCCCCGAGGGGCGCTACATTTACATCACAGAAGGGGCTGGGGGCATAGACATTACTGCACGGCATACAACTTATTGGGGGGCATACACATTACTGGGAGGCATAGACATTACTGGGGGAGCATACACATTACTGGAGGGCATACACTTTACTAGGGTGGGGGGGCACATAGCTCTGGGGGCCCCGTACAGCTCTAGGAAGCCCATACAGATCAGGAGGCATACAGCTCTGGATAGCCCATACAGCTACGGGGGGAGGCGTGGGCCCATACAGCTCTGGGCTGGCACATACAGCAAGTGGGGGGAGGAGGGGGGGCACATACAGCTGTGGGTTGGCACATACAGCCAGTGGGGGGAGGAGGGGGGGCACATACAGCTCTGGGTTGGCACATACAGCAAGTGGGGGGAGGAGGGGGGGCACATACAGCTCTGGGTTGGCACATACAGCCAGTGGGGGGAGGAGGGGGGGCACATACAGCTCTGGGTTGGCACATACAGCAAGTGGGGGGAGGAGGAGGGGCACATACAGCTCTGGGTTGGCACATACAGCTCTGGGCCCGGGTGACACTGTCTGGCACTGCATTGCAGCTCCTCTCTCTTTTCATCGGTGGGACAGGAGTGCAGCACACCATGCACTAGCTCCACCCACAGATGATCTTCTATACTCGTGCACGCAGTGTTCAGCAGTGAACGCTGGGTGCGGTGCAAATGGTGAGTTTAAAGTTCTGGTAGCCAGGAAAGTGCGGCCCAAGCACTCTGGTTCCCGGAACTCTGCTTGTAGACCACAGAACCGATCACCATCCCTGACTATGGTGAGTGCCCCCCCCCCCCCCAACTATCCAGGGCCCTGGCACTTGCCCAGGTGCTGATGCTGGCCCTGGGTGGAGTTTCTTACTGTTGGTGGACCATCCCATCACAGATACAGCATCATAGATGATCAGAGCAACTTATTTTTACCTCTTTTGATAACTTTCACCATTAATGAGCTATCACTAGAAAAGGCCGGCAATGCTCGGTGGATGCCACCTCTTGAATGGCTCTTGATCATCAGAAAAAAGTGATCACCAAGGTCCCTTTTATGTGGCCCTTTTGATCCACTGAATACTGTGGCCCGTTAAAGTTGATGATCATCAGTAGAGATGAGCAAGGTTCAGTTTGTGTTCATCAACTTTCCATGTGTTCATGAAAGTCAATGGGAGGTGAAACACCCTGTGTGACAGCATCTGCGATTGGTTGGAATCACACACGCTCTCTAGGTCCTCTAATAAAGTGTGAAAACAAATACATTAAAAAATTAGCGTAGGGTTCTCCGTATATTGATAGCCAAAGCATACGGCTACATGCTGCAGCCCCCAGCCATGTGTTTATCTCGCATGTGCATCAAAAAACGAGAAACCCTATGTGGATTTTTTAAAAATATTTAAACAAATAATAAAAAAAATGGCATGCGCTCCCCCCAATTTTGATACCCAGCCAAGATAAAGACAAAAGCTGGGGGCTGGTATTCTCAGGCTGAGGAGGCCCATGGTTATCCATTAGATGTGGCAATTCCGGAACTCTACCTGGCTCGTCCTGATTGCCCTGGTCCAGTGTCAATCAGGGTAATATAAGGGGTGAATGACAGCTCACAGCTGCCACCAAGCCCTAAATTAGTAATGGGAGGCGTCTATGAGACCCCCATAAGTAATCTTTAAGTGAAAAGAAATAAACACAAACACAGAAAAAAACCTTTATTTAAAATAAAATACAAAAAAAATCCATGCTCTTTCACCACTTTATTAACCCCCAAAATACCCATGTTTGAGTTAATCCACACAAGGTACCACAACGATCCTGGCTCTGATACATCCTGCATTCGCAGCGTGTGGGCACAGCACATGACCGCCTGCTGGGGCTGCAGGCAGAGACTGTCTGAACCGCAGGTGTCAGCAGTGGCATCACTGATCACTGAGTTTTTTTGAATCACAGTTGGAGATTTCCACGGTACCCCACCTGTGATCGCAGGAAAACTCACCTCAGATGAACTGATTGATCTTGGTGACCTCAACTGCAACTCCCAAAAGAAAACCGCACCAAAAAGGCATGAAAACTGTTTTTGTGTGTTTTTTTTGCCAAGAGATGCAGGTTTGGTCCTGAAATTTATACACCATATTCCTGCACCAAATCTGCACCTTCTGGCCAAAAAAATGCAATGCTGATTTGATGCGGTACTGATGCAATTTTTTGCCAGGAGATGCAGATTTGGTGCAGGAATATGGTGTATAAATTTCATCACCAAATCTGCATCTTTTGGCAAAAAAAAGCACAAACACAATCTTGACACTGTTTCGGTGTGATTTTCTGCCAGGAGATGGAAATATGATGCTGAAATGTCTCGACCAAATTTCTGCACCAAATTTGCATCTCCTGCCAGAAAAACACAGAGTTTGTTGCCTAGAGATGCAGATTTGGTACTAAAATTTATACACCATATTCCTGCACCAAATCTGTATCTTCTGGAAAAAAAAACGCATCAAAGCGCGATGTGTGTTTTGATACGGTATTGATGATTTTTTGCCAGGAGATGCAGATTTGGTGCAGGAATATGGTGTATACATTTCAGTGCCAAATCTTCATGTCTTGGCAAATGAACGCACAAAAATTGTTTGCACGCTGTTTTGGTGCAGTTTTCTACCAGGAGATACAAATTTGGTATGAAAGGCATGAAAACTGTTTTTGTGAGTTTTTTTGCCAAGAGATGCAGATTTGGGGCTGAAATGTATACACCAACTCTTCCAGCACCAAATCTGCATCTCCTGGCAAAAAAATGCATCACTACCAAATCAATACTGCATCGCGTTTAGATGCTTTTTTTTTGCTAGAAGATGCAGATTTGGTGCAGGAATATGGTGTATAAATTTCAGCACCAAATCTGCATCTTCAGGCAAAATATTACATCAAAACTGCATTGCTTTTTGATGCTTTTTTTCCCCCAGGAGATGCAATATTGGAGCAGGAATTTGGTGTATAAATTTTGGTACACCATATCTGCATCTCTTAGCAAAAAACCCTGCGGTTTTCTGCCAGGAGATGCAGGTCTCATTGAACTGAATGCTTTCACCTGAGGTGAGGTCACTGAGTTCAATGAGGTCACTTGAGGTTAGTTTACCTGCGGTCACAGGTGGAGAACCATGGGAACTTCCAGCTGTAACCACAGATAAACTGAAGGCCCCGTTACATGCGTCGATTTATCGCGCGATATGTCGTCGGGGTCACGGATTCCGTGATGCATCATCTGGCATCTGGCATCATTTGCGACGTCGTTACGTGTGACACGTACGAGCGACTCTGAACGATCGCAAATAGGATGAAAATCGTGGATTGTTGACACGTCGTTAATTTTTAAAAAATTGTTCACTTTTGGGGATGCGGCCGACATATTGCTCTGTTTGACACCTTGCCAACATCGAACAACATTCAAACGACCGCCTGGGTCCAACAATATATCGTTGATCGCTGATGCGTCGATTTTGAGATCGTAACGTGTGACAGCAAATAAACGACCTATAAGCGATACCGGCAAATCGTAAATACGATCTGGGCGTGTCACGTCGCACATGCGATTGCACGATAAATCGACGCGTGTAAAGCAATCCTTAAGGGGTTAAGATTGGCAAATCATTTTCAAACAAGTTTGCTCATCTCTAATCAGCAGGACCGATTCACATACCAAAATGCAATAACAAGCGATCAAAGCCCAAATGGTACCAGTACAAAGTCATCTTGTCAAGTACGAAATAAGATCCATTCATGGAAAAATAGAAAATGTTTGGGTCCTGCAGAAAGGTTCTGATTTTTTTTTTAAATATTCAATTAAAAATAAAAAGAGCCTACATGTCATGCCTCGATTCTAAGGCTTGATCCGGGGACTTCTGGTTGCTTTCCATCTTCGTTGGACCACAGCATGTTTTGTATCGGTCCAACTGCTGCCAGTTCTCTTGTCTTTCCTTTACCTTGCCGTTTTGTTTTATGTCCACTCAGGTTTGTTCACTTTTTTGTTTTGTTTGCTCTATGATATCTTGGGAGGGGTTCTTTAAACTTGTCTTAGTGCGGGCTATATTCCAAGGTGGATGGATGTTTGGAGTCCCAGCTCCTCGGTTCAGGGTAATCTTGCTGGCCAGTTCAGCAGTTTGACTCCTGTCTTATCTTTGGGGAACAAGCTATGTATAATTGTCCTGCTCTTACCCCCATTTGCTCCCCATTGAAACCCCCTTACACTTTACTAGGACCAATGTTATTACACTTAAGTTTTGATCTTCATTGATTTTAAGGGGTTCGGGTCCAGGTTAGAGTTCGGGTAAAGTCCGGGTACCCGGACTAAAGTTTGGACCAAAGTCCGTCCAAACCCGGCAAACTTGAACATCCAGGGGTCTGCTCATCCCTAATCACCACCCCACCCCTCCACGCACACAGTACAATCGTGGATAGCCAATTGGCTCTTTTGGCAACTGTCGGTCTTCTGTCTGCCATGGTATTTTTCCGATGTTGGCTGGTCTTCATAGTGGACCAGGGATTATAGAATACACTGCAACACACTAGTTTTTCAGTGTATTGTATAGTTGATCAAAAGATCGCAGGTTCAAGCCCCTACAGGACCAATAAAAAAAAGGGTACAAAACAATAAAAAATAGAAATTATACAGAAACGTTTAAATCCTACACCTTTACCCCAAATGTAAATATTGAAATCTTGGGAATGTAAAAACTTAATGGCTGTGAATGTGTTCTGCCGGGTGCTCGGGTTCGGCATATTATGGATCAGATAGACAGATTGCTGGGTGGGGCTGGGTAAACCCAGCGATCACGGTGCACATTGGTATTAATGACAAAGATAGAGGGAGGTGGAAGGTCCTTAAAAATAATAACAGGTAACTAGGAGAGAAGCTGAAGTCCAGGACCTGCAAGGTGGTGTTTCATAAATACTACCGATGCCACGAGCATCACTAGAAAGACAGCAGGGGTTTAGGGAGATAAATACCTGGCTTAGAATTTGGTGCAGGAAGAAAGGGCTTGGGTTCATGGAGAACTGGGCCGACTTCTCTGTCAGAGCGGAGACCATACGCTGCACATTGCATAGGTTAAAGTGGTGGGGCGTTTATCTGTCAGTGCTCAGACCATAAGCTGTACACTGCAGCACATTGCTATGCATAGCTGTCATCCCAGAAGGATGCCTCTTCAAAAGATGATGTACAAGAAAGGTACAAACAGTTTCCTGAAAACAAGGAGACCTGTGTCTGAGAAGACCAAGAGAAACTTATGTAGGTCAGATAGTGTCAGTTTGTGCGGCGGCATCAGGTGAGGACAAAGACAAGTGAGTCCTGCCTACTGTCAGGCATGGTGGTGGAGGGTCATGGTTTGGGGCTGCATGATTGCTGCAGGCTGTGGGGGCAACAGTTCATTGATGAAACCATGAATGCCAACATGTCCTGTGACATACTGAAGCAGAGCATGATTTCATATTCCTACATGATAATGACCACAAACACCCACAAGACCACCAATGCCTTGCTACAGAAACTGAGGGTAAAGGTGTTGGACCGGCCGAGCGTCTCCAGACCTAAACCCTATGGAGCATCTGAGGATGGAGGAGCGCAAGGGTCTAACATCCACCAGCTCTGTGATGTTGTCATGGAGGATGAAGAGGATCCAGCGGCTCCTGTGAAGCTCCAGTGACCTCCAGGCCCAAGAGACATAAGGAAGTGCTTGAAAATAATGGCGGCCACACAAAATATTCCCACTGTGGGAACAATTTGGCCATTTTAATCTAGGGATGTACTCATTTTTGTGAAATACTGTGCATGGGGATGGCAATAATGGAAAGCTGCTAATTGGAGTTTGCTGTGATGAACAGGTAGAAGATGAATTGCTGTAACAAGTTGAAAAGGAAGCAAATAATAATAATCGTGTCCTTATTATGGGGGATGGTAAATATCCAGACACTGAATGGCACACAGCATCTTCTGGCTGTGATAAAAGCTACAAGTTCTCATCTACAATTCAGGACAACTCTGTCACCGCACCAGGTCCATTAGAAATAATATTATTAATATTATTATTTTAATATTTATTATTATAGCGTCATCAATTCCATGGCGCTTTACATGTGAAAGGGGTGTACATAATAGTGACAAGTACAATAATCATAAACAATACAAGACATAGACAGGTACAGGAGGACGGAGGTCCCTGCCCGCGAGGGCTCACAGTCTACAAGGGATGGGTGAGGATACAGGAGGAGAGAGGTCCCTGCCCGTGAGGGTTCACAGTCTACAAGGGATGGGTGAGGATACTGGAGGAGAGAGGTCCCTGCCCGCGAGGGCTCACAGTCTACAAGGGATGGGTGAGGATACAGGAGGATAGAGGACCCTGCCCGCGAGGGTTCACAGTCTACAAGGGATGGGTGAGGATACAGGAGGAGAGAGGTCCCTGCCCGCGAGGGCTCACAGTCTACAAGGGATGGGTGAGGATACTGGAGGAGAGAGGTCCCTGCCCGCGAGGGCTCACAGTCTACAAGGGATGGGTGAGGATACTGGAGGAGAGAGGTCCCTGCCCGCGAGAGCTCACAGTCTACAAGGGATGGGTGAGGATACAGGAGGAGAGAGGACCCTGCCCACGAGGGCTCACAGTCTACAAGGGATGGGTGAGGATACAGGAGGAGAGAGGACCCTGCCCACGAGGGCTCACAGTCTACAAGAGATAGGTGAGGATACAGGAGGAGAGAGGACCCTGCCCGCGAGGGCTCACAGTCTACAAGGGATGGGTGAGGATACAGGAGGAGAGAGGACCCTGCCCACGAGGGCTCACAGTCTACAAGGGATGGGTGAGGATACAGGAGGAGAGAGGACCCTGCCCACGAGGGCTCACAGTCTACAAGAGATAGGTGAGGATACAGGAGGAGAGAGGACCCTGCCCGGGAGGGCACACAGTCTACAAGGGATGGGTGAGGATACAGGAGGAGAGAGGACCCTGCCCACGAGGGCTCACAGTCTACAAGGGATAGGTGAGGATACAGGAGGAGAGAGGACCCTGCCCGCGAGGGCTCACAGTCTACAAGGGATGGGTGAGGATACAGGAGGAGAGAGGACCCTGCCCACGAGGGCTCACAGTCTACAAGGGATAGGTGAGGATACAGGAGGAGAGAGGACCCTGCCCGCGAGGGCTCACAGTCTACAAGGGATGGGTGAGGATACAGGAGGAGAGAGGACCCTGCCCACGAGGGTTCACAGTCTACAAGGGATGGGTGAGGATACAGGAGGAGAGAGGACCCTGCCCACGAAGGCTCACAGTCTACAAGGGATGGGTGAGGATACAGTAGGTGAGGGTAGAGCTGGTTGTGCGGCGCTGTATCAGACTGAGGGTTACGGCAGGTTGTAGGCTTGTTGGAAGAGGTGGGTCTTCAGGTTCCTTTTGAAGCTTGTCAGGGTAGGCGAGAGTCTGATGTGTTGTCTCACCACTAGTTCAAGCCCTGGGGCCAAAATAATATCTTTGTAAATGATGTCTTTCATTGTGTTTTCTACCAGGTCTACAGTGAAAGCTTTGTGATAAAGTATAACCCCGACATATTTGACGATCAGTACATCGGCTGCTCTGAGACGCTGGAGGACATCATGCCCAAGGTGCTTCAGCAGGAAAAGGCAAATAAGCAGTTTAGAGACGCCTGGATCAAAGCAGCCGAGCAATGGGAATACATACAAGATGATCTTACCCTTCCACAAGGGTTCGAGGATGAGCATGGTATAGCTGTACTGACATTCACCAATACTTATCCCAAGGGAAACCCCATCCACCAGCAGCTGAACGGAAACCTCTCCTTAGCGGGAGCCTCTCGGAAAGATTACATGGAGAAGTTCCACTTCAAAGCCCTTCACTTCTACCTAACCAGAGCTTTACAGATACTAAAGCCCGACTGTGAGGAAAGCTACACGACCTACAGAGGAAGTCCACACTCCCACCACGTAAAGCCGCTCTCCAAGTTTGGTAGATTCACCTCCACGTCTATGGACCATGTGACGGCAGAGATCTTCGGCTCAGAATCTCTTTTCCAAATAGTGACTTGCTTTGGTGCCAAGATTGAAGACTTGTCATTTTTTCCATCAGAACAAGAAGTTCTGATTCCTCCAACTGAAAAGTTTCTATTTAGCTCAAAATATAGGACCTGGTACGTTCTGAAAAGTACCGGAGAGATGTGCAGCTACTTCAACTGCGCCTATCTAGGAGGTGAGTGTCCGATTATCTATTCAGGGTAAAATCCAACAAGTAAAATGAGATCATGTTTTTATAATTAGCTTGATTCAATCGATTCACCACATATTGAAAATTCCCCAAAGCCTCCAGCTGTCCTGAGAACACGTGTGTGACTCTATTGTCCTCTCCTCACACCCTAATCTTCTCCACGGTACAATATCTTCAGTATGTTACAGCTTTCCCTATCTTTACGGCTTATCTGTGAGCTGCGACGTCTTCTCACTATCCAGATTCACCTCAAAATGGCCGGTGCATTTCCTGCTTCTATTATACAGGGTACAATAGTCCTGCCTCATTAGCGGTGATGTGATAGCTGAGAGGAATTATGGGGAAGCTGGGCTGGTCATCTGGGTTCATGCCAATTGTCACAATTCCTCTGTGCAGAGCATCTCGCACAACTTGGGGATGCTCTGCTGTGTTTTCCTGGGCTGGCAGGTTCATTGACAGCACAGGCTTCCATGCTGGTTCTAGGAGGTTCTGATTACTCAGGTATTCCATCTTCCTAGTAATTGCTCAGGCTCCATTACTGAGCATGCTCTCCCAGAATCTTGCCAGTCGTACATTCTGGTTCTGTTGTTGTGCTATTGGTCTGTGTTCCTGCATGTGTTCTGATCTTTGTGTCTTGAACCTGGACTGTTGTTGACTCCTCTCTGTCCGCTCCCTGTTCCTGTTGCGACTGCCTGGCTTTTGACCTCGGACCGTTACCTGACCACGTGTCCGTTTACTCCCTGAATCCATTACGTGCCTTCCCAGAATTCTGACCCTCAGATCATGACCTGACTACCCCTCTGTGTACTCCCTGTGGCCATACATGTCCTCCTGTTTCCAGACACCGGATTTCCTGACAACTCTACCGTATCTAGTGACTAGCATACCAATCTTCTCCAATCTGTAAGACGGCGGTGCACATTTTGGTCATTTTTGAAAAGAAAATCACAAATTCAGGTTCAGTGAATTTCTAAAAATTTTACACAAACTGGATTCCCATTGAATCAATTGGCTCATCACTTCCAGGAAAGCCTTCAGATCTGATACGACAATTAAGGGGGCTTTACACGGTAGCGATATCGCTAGCAATTTGTAGCGATAGCGAGCGTGTAAGTCCCCGCCCCCGTCACGCATGCGATTGTGATCGCTGCCGTAGCGAACATTATCGCTACGGCAGCGTCACACATACTTACCTGGTCGGCGTCGTCGCTGTGACTGCCGAACAATCCCTCCTTCAATGGGGAGGGACGTTCGGCGTCACCGCGACGTCACCGCAACGTCACTAAGCGGCCGGCCAATCAAAGCGGAGGGGCGGAGATGAGCAGGACGTAACATCCCGCCCACCTCTTCCTTCCGCATTGTGGCCGGCGGCAGGTAAGGAGACGTTCCTCGCTCCTGCGGTGTCACACATAGCGATGTGCGCTGCCGCATGAGCGATGAACCACCTGGATAAACAACCCTTACCGATTTTTGAGTTTGGGACGACCTCTCCATGGTGAACGATTTTCACCATTTTTGAGGTCGCTTAAGGTCGCTGGTCAGTGTCACACGCTACGATATCGTTAATGGCGCTGGATGTGCGTCACTAACAACGTGACCCCGACGATAAAACATTAACGATATCGTAGCGTGAAAAGCCCCCTTTACTCTCCATTTTATGCAGAGGAGATAAATGTGTTTGGTAAAAAAAATTCTATTAAGAGGAAAGGGTTTGCATAGAAAACAATCTTTCAGGAGGAATCATAAATAGTGGAAAAAGGGGATGCATGTCTGTACAGTGGGTGCTGTATCTATAGGGGCCATTTAGGGCTCTCCATCCAGCAGAGCTCAATTCCTGCAGTTATTGTAATGAAAGCCATTGCGGAAACGTGACAGACATTAATATATCAACATCCAATTAAAGAGAACATTTCACCAAATTTTTCATGTTGAGCTGGAGACACAAGGTAACAGTGGCTGCAGAGGAAAATAAGGAGTTAAACAAAACATTTGCCTCCGTTGTGGAGATATTAGCAGTCAAAGTATTTGGTCTCTGATGGGTTAATGTTTGCTAATCCCATATTGGTGTTATCAGATACTTTTCATTAGGGGCGTGGACTTGTTCTCCCTATGTGATGCTGACCAATCATAAGCAGGCAACAACACAGTTGAAAGAGGACACGCCCCACAACACTTAGGGGTACTTTGCACACTACGACATCGCAGGCTGATGCTTGCGATGCCGAGCGCGATAGTCCCCGCCCCCATCGCACATGCAATATCTTGTGATAGCTGCCGAAGAGAACATTATCGCTACGGCAGCTTTACATGCACTTACCTGCCCGGCGACGTCTCTCTGGCCGGTGAACCGCCTCCTTCCTAAGGGAGCGGGTCGTGCGGCATCACAGCGACGTCACACGGCAGGCGGCCAATAGAAGCCGGGGGGCGGAGATGAGCAGGATGTAAACATCCCGCCCACCTCCATCCTTCCTCATTGCAGCCGGGACGTAGGCAGGAGATGTTCCTTGCTCCTGCGGCTTCACACACAGCGATGTGTGCTGCCGCAGGAACGAGGAACAACATCGTAACATCGGTCCTTCCGAAATTATGGAAATGTCAGACCCTACACCGATCATACGATAACGACGCTTTTGCGCTCGTTAATCGTAGTAAAAAGGATTCACATACTCCGATGTCGACAGCGAGGCCGGATGTGCGTCACTTTCGATTTGACCCCACCGACATCGCACCTGCGATATCATAGTGTGCAAAGTACCCCTTAAGCTCACTTGTAAGGCTGCAGCTCTGATCTCCTGGTCTAACCTCCTACATGATTAGAAAGTTCTGCTGAGTTTAGCTGTCACATTACAAACCTTTCTATCAGCTCTCAGATTAACGTCCACCTCTGCTGTAATGCTCATCCCCTCTATAACTGTGTCAGTAATCTCACTTATGCCTATTGTGCTTAAAAGTTGCTTTGAGCACAACAGACATAAGTGTCCCTCATTTACATACAGGAAGTGAAGAGGAGGGGTGGTATAGCAGAGCTGACAATGCTATGACAGGAGGAGAGCCTATACAAGGGTTTGTAAAGGGACACAGATAAACTCGGGTGTGCTGCCCTTCACCTTACAGGGACCTTATCTGAAAGATGTTACTAATCTGTGCTCTACTCCCAGCACTTTCTACTCATGCAGGAGGTGAGACCAGGAAATCAGAGCTATAGCCTTAAGCCTGCTTTACACAGTTCGATCTATCATGAAATTTCACGAGCGATCGTACCCGCCCCTGTCGTTTGTGCATCACGGAAAATTATTTGCCCGTGTCGCACAAAGTCGTTAACCCCTGTCACACACACTTACCTGCTGTGCGACGTCGCTGTGTGCGGCGAACATCCTCTTCCTGAAGGGGGAGGGACATTCGGCGTCACAGCGACGTCACACAGCGGCCGGCCAATACAAGCAGAGGGGCGGAGATGAGCGGGACATAACATCCCGCCCACCTCCTTCCTTCCGCATTGCCGGCGGGTGCCGCGGGAC
The DNA here is from genome assembly GCF_048569485.1 of Anomaloglossus baeobatrachus. NCBI lineage: Eukaryota > Metazoa > Chordata > Amphibia > Anura > Aromobatidae > Anomaloglossus > Anomaloglossus baeobatrachus. The sequence continues at coordinate 793,700,616 of NC_134354.1, read as the reverse complement.
GGAGCTAAGCTGCTGTTCATCGTTCCCGGGGTGTCAAGCGGAGCAGCGTGTGCTACCCCGGGAATGATGAGCAACCAGCGCCATTTTAATTAAACGAGATTATGAAACCGAGCGACGAGTACACGACTCATGATTTGTGAGCGATACTGTGTTGCTCGGAGGTGTCACACAGCCCGACGTCACAAGCGATGCCAGATGTGCGTCACAAAAACCGTGACCCCGACGATGCATCGCACGATAGATCGCCTCGTGTAAAGCCCCCTTTACACCTCACACACCTACGTTTTTTTCTGCTGTGTTGCTGCCTGCTTATGATTGAGTAACTCATACATCACACAGGGAGAAGTACATGCAACCACTGAAAACTTTAAAACTCACCTGGACTTAGTAAAAGTTACCAAAAAGTTACTTAACTCATTAGGTGCCAAATACTTTGATTGCTATTATCTTTGAGAGATGAACTAAAATTAAATAAAATATTTATCTCTGCAGCTACTTTACATTGTGTGGTTGAAGGTTGGTTGAAGGTCTCCTTTAAATGCACACAGTCTTACGAAGAGGAAAGAAAGTCCCCCAGACTCCTCCTTCTCCAGCACACCCGCAGTACCGGGCTATAGCCAAGTCTCGGGACCAGTGCAGTGAAATTGCATTATTTATTCTAGTCCTTTCTCCAGCATCAACAACCTAAAGAAAGCCGGGGAACATACGACAAGTGGATCAAAATGGACTTAATTATACTCACAAATTCAACATGTGTTAAAAGGAAAAAAAATCACAAATAACCCTGCAGCATGCCCGTTCCGGCCCAATCTTGGGTTTCGCCTTTCGGCTTCGTCCTGGGACAAACTTCAGTGACAAAGAAGGAGCCAGGTGAAACTCGAGGTTTGCCAAGAGCGGGAACGCCGCGTGATTATTTGGGATTTTATTTGACTTTTAACAGAATTGCTGAACAGCTTGTCCAGCCGGAGCCGCCATGAGATCAGTGGCTTAAGGCCTTGATCTGTGGCAGTGTTTATTATAGGTCTGTGGGGTCCATCGGGGGCGATTAAGAACTTTTAAATGTTGCTTCCAACTGTTCTATGTAGTTAAGAAAACCTTTCCAGACCAATTATACGTCAGACCCGGGCTCCTCCAGGCGCCATTCACATCTGGTAAAAGAGGACTCATCAGATACACATCATGGAAAATATGGCGGCCCATTGTCTCTGTGAATATTCGGCTCCAGAGCTACAATTTTCCTTTTCATTTCTGTTTCTGCTTTTTTTATAGAGGAGAAGAGAGAAGTGGCCGTGTGTCGATCAGGTGAGCGGAGGGTGTTGGCGCAGACATCTAGTGAGCGCGATATTTGTATTGAACCAGGCTGCGCCAAATATTCGGGTTCGGGCCGCGAACATGCATATTGCTCAATTTCGATCACGTGACCATTGTTCCCGACTCAGAAACCGGGGGGTCTTCATGTAAAGCTGCAGGAGCCATCATGAGCTGGGATCTGTACAAGTGCAGGTATCGTGTGTATGGGGGATGTGGAGAGAGAAGGATAGGAGGGAGCAGATTCTGAGGAGAATTTAGAAAGAGGGAACAGGGGAGAGTTAGATTGGTGAGGTGATCGGCCAGTCTAAAGAAAGGCGTTTTTAAAGCATGCTTAAAGACATGGGGACTATGTAATAATTGGATTTCCTGGGGTAGTGCATTCCAGAACACTTGTGCATCAGGAGAGAAGTCTTGGAGACACATGTGTGAAGTTCGGATTACGGAGAATTTTAGTCACAGTTGCAGAACAGAGAGCAAATGAAGGATGATAGACAGAGAGGAGATGTAGAGTGGTGCAGAACTGTGAAAGGCTTTGTGGGTGAGTGAGATAAGTTTATAATGTATTCTTAAGGGGATGGGCAACCAGTGCAATGACTGGCACAAGGTGGATGCACCAGTGTAGCAGCTGGTCAGAAATATGACCCTGGCTGCCGCATTCAGGATGGAAAGGAGAAATGTTGATTAGAGGGAGACTGAACAGTAGAGAATTGGAGTAGTCCAGACGAGAGTGAAAAATTGCAACAGTAAGCGTTTTTGCAGAGCCAAAGGTAAGAAATGGTCAGATCCTTGAGATCTTTTTGAGATTTAAGTGACATGAGCAAGTGAGTGATTGGATATAGAGCATCAAGGAAAGTTCTGTGTCAAATGTGATGCCAAGACAACAAGGGCGCTACTAGGAGTTATGGATAAAGCATATGACAACAGGCAGCAGCCCCCAGCCAGGCACTTATCTTGGCTGTGTATCAAAATACAAGGGAACCCATGCGGCGTTTTTAATGACTTAAATAAATAATTTTATAAAATGGCGTGCCCCCCCCCCCCCAGTTTTGATATCCAGCCAAGATAAAACAGACAGCTGGGGACTAGTATTCACAGGCTGGAAGACCCATGGTTATTGGGCCCTCCTCAGCCTAAAAAAACAACCTGCAGCCACCCAGAATTGTCGCATTCGTTAGATGTGACAATCCTGGCATTTCATCCAATTCATTCTGATTGCCCTGGTGAAGTGGCAATAAGGGTAATATATGAGTTAATGACAGCGCACAGCTGCCACTAAGCCCTAGATTAGCAATGAGAGGCATCTATGACACCCCCCTATCACTAATCTGTAAGTGAAAAGAAATAAACATAAATACCAAAAAAATACTTTATTTGAAATAAAATACAAAAAAAATCCCTCTTTCTTCAATTTATTAACCCCCAAAACACCCAGATCTGACGTAATCCAAACGAGATCCCACGACAATCCCGACTCTGCTACATACGGAAGTCGCAGTGCGCGGCCATAGAATGTGACCACATGCTGGGTCTGCAAGCAGAGATTGACTGAGCCGCAGCTGTGAGTAGTGATGTCACTGAGATCATGTGCGGTCACATCTGGAAGTTACCACTGTGCCCCACCTGTGACTGCAGGTAAATTCACCTCAGATGACCTTATTTAACTCAGTGACCTCACCTCAGGTGAACTGAATTCAATCTGACCTGCATCTCCTAGCAGAAAACCCCAATTTTTTGGGGTCAAGAGATGCAGAATTGGTGCTGAAATATATAGACCAAATTCCTGCACCAAATCTGCATTTCTTGGCAAAAATACCTAATTAAAGCATGATGCGGTTTTGACAGGAGACCTAGATTTGGTATAGGAATATTGTTACGGTTGTGCCTTGAACCGGCCTAATCCCGTCATTGAGTCACACATTGGGGCCGGTTAACTCTGCAGCACCACCTAGCTCTTGCTTGAGGCATCAGGTGGCTAGAGTTTCGTACCATCCTGAGCTCCTGCAGCCACACTGAGCATGTGCGTGATGTCATTGATGACAAGGCGGCTACTGATTGGTCATCAGTGACATCAGCGATGAAGTGGCAGCCGCTGATTGGTCATCATGACTTCAGCAATAAAGTGGCAGCCCTTGTATGGCTGCAGCCGACGCCATTACCACATGCCATGTGGTCTGGGCCAGGGTGGCGGCTATGAAAAGGTCTGTAGCTCCGCCCATCGGGGCGCGAGCATTATTTTGTATGCTGACAGGAGTGAGTGGGTTCCAGCGCCAATGTAAGTCTGCAGTGCCTGTGGCAGACTCCTGTATATGTGCAGTGTGATTCTGACTTTAGGGCAGGCGCCGGTACCAGGTATTCGTATCTGGGTCCAAACTATGTCTCGGCACGGTGAGGGATTAGGGTCCTTCCAGACACGATGTGCCCCCTATGCAGTGGCAGACTTGTGTGCATGTGTGTGCCAGCTCTGGTACCCAGTGCCTCTAACGGGGTGACCTCCTCGGTCTGATGTGCCCCTGTACGCTCGTAACCGGCTCAGTGATTACGTTCCAGGTTTCTCAGTAACGCTAACTGGGTTACCCATTTGGTTTTGTCGCGTCTCCACACGTGACCATCTTTAGTTGCGTTTCCTTTGGTTTAGACGTGTCCTTACACACATGACCATTGCGTGTGCATCTGTGGGGTTCACGGGGACACGCTTACCTTCTTCTGTGGTTTCCTGTGTTGCTGTCTTTCGTTCCTCTGTCCTTAGTGGCATTAACCCCTTCCACGTCGGATGTGGGGCGACGATTGATATTATATTGTTTTTTATTATTTTTTTTATTTCAATCGTCCCCTCCGTAACAAATATGGTGTATAAATTTCAGCACCAAATCTGCATTACTTACCAAAAAACTGCACCAAAACGGTTTTGACGCAGTTTCTGTGCAGTTTTCTGCCAGGAGATGCAAATTTGGTGCTGAAACTCATACATCATATTCCTGCACAAAATTTGCATCTAATGAAAAAAAAAAAGCCACACCCCGAAATGGCGTCAAAGGCGTCAAAACTGTTTTTGTGCATTTTTTTGCCAAGAGATCCAGATTTGGTGCTGAAATTTATACACCAAATTCCTGCACTAAATCTACATCTTCTGTAAAAATCCCCCAAAACAAAACGCATTTAAATGTAATGCGGTTTTGATGGGTTTTTTTCTGCTAGGAGAAACAGATTTGGAGCAGGAATTTGGTGTATAATTTCAGCACCAAATCTGTATTTCTTGGTGCTGCAAGAAATTGTCAGACCGGCAGCACCTTCACTTTAAAGCTCGCGTGGCAGATTGCGGGTCACGGTCGTGTCTCATGAAACTTTAGGTTGTGAGGTAGCAAAACAGAAAGATGCCGAGGGGGTGAATACTTTCGCAAGGCACAGTGTAAGTCAAAAGCAACTAATCAAAAAGTGAAAAGTGCTCGCCGACTGCTCCTCTAACAGTTACTGGCAGATAGAGATAACCCCATCTCCTGAAATCTGGATTTGGCACATTTTTCACAAACTCGCCCTGGAAATTCAATTCACATTGGCTTAAAAAAAGATCCTTTTTATATTAATCTAGGTTTCCCGATACCTGAAAGCACAGGCCTGGAAGGGATTAAAAGCAATAAATTATGATTGTCACCTCGCCCACACGTGTTTCCGCTGCCTTTGTTCCCTGACGGTCCGTCTTCTGCTTCTTATGGCACCCACTCCGGATCCACTGTTCTCCTCATTCTTTGCCAATGTATCAAGCTCTAGCTTGGCCTCATTACACATTATGACGTCATGACATTTCTTGCCCCACACTAACACGTCACCCAACATTACCATATGCATGGGGCGACACACCTTTTGATATTGTGGCATGATGATGTGTTGAGGTCTAGGTGGAGGCATTGGTGTAGAGACAAGAAGACTAATGCCAGACCAGGTGCCCTAGGACCGAGTTGAAGACTGGAGGGCAGCTATGGCGGCAGGAACAGGTGAGGGTCGATGTTAGTATGATTTTGTGCACAGAGACCCTAATATAGGTCCAAGTATCAGCATTTACAGTCCCTACTACTGGACCACCAGAAGTTACAGATCGTGATCTTTAGGCCACCATCATTTACTGCCTTACTACTAGATCATCAGCGACTACAGACTTGTCTTGTAGACCATAAAGGATTATGTGGCACCTCAGTGGTCATGGGAGCCACAGTGACGTTGTTCTCCTCACCAGGATCAATGCAATGCTTGGAGGCAGTGTGGGGACCTCTGCTTGTCAGGTACATCACATACAACATCTCCTACTCCAGGCCAGCAGGGGGAGCTCATAACCTGTTTTGAAGGGAGTATTTCTATACATGCTGATCTGGGGGAAGGGTTAGAGAGGAACAGGAAGGAAGTCAAACAGAACAGTGTTGGCGAGGAAGAAAGTGGTCGCTGTGTGAGAGCTACTGTGTGAGCTTTCCAGGACCGAGCGCTAGAACAGGACACCGGGGTCCTTGGCTACTGGGTGCTAACGAACCAATAGCAAAACCCGGAGGGCGAGAGACTCTACATTTCCTGGCCCACCTTAGTTCCAAGATGCAGCAGCAATATAGAACCCGGGATCGCAGTAGTACGAGCGGGTCCCATAACCGGCTTGTGTATCGCCCCGTGCTCGGCAGTCGAGCCGCTCGGATCCGGACCTTCAGTGGGTGGCTCGAGGGTCTCCGGACCCGGGGGTCTCGCGGTCACTTCAACTGAAAAGGGGGTTGTGGCTTGAGGACATAGATGTACGGTCGGAGCCGTGTTAAGTTCGTGACGCCACCCACGGGATGTGGTTAAGGTGGACACCACCGCTGCAGTGACGGGGCACCCGGGGAAGATGTTGCGCAGCAAGTTGTTAACCCCTATGTGGGCAGGGATGGTGGCCCCGGGACCCATTGGGGGTGTTTGGCGGTGCAGGGAGATGGGCGACCGGAAGGTGCTGATGTACTCACTATTAGTAAACACACGAGTCTCTGGTAAACCAAGGTGATGGTGGTCGGTGCCCACAGCCGGCTGTGGTCTGGTCCCCCACCTGGCTGGTGGTCTCTGTCTTTCTCCCGCACCTATATTGGATGGTGGACTGCCTGTGCTTGCAACTTCAGGAGTCCGCTCACAGCTTGCTGTTGCCTAAGGAGCCCTTTGCCCACAGACGCTGGCCCGTGGGATCTCTGAGCCGTGGCAGTGGCTGCTTATCCCCCTCGTTGGGCTGTTGCCTTCAGTCGGGACTTTGGGTGGGACAGGACCTCTAGTCCTGGCCGCAAGCAGTAAATTAGCTAGCCCCCAGTAGCTTCTGGACATAGATTCAGGGTCTGAGTACCCCCCTTTGTGCTCCGGTTTCCGAGTCAGTTCCCTGGGTCGCCACTACCCTGTCCCGGTCCACCTCGGTTCCACCAAGCCGTCTTCCCGGCTCCTGCAGACGGAGACCGCCATCTGCCTCCTAGCCAAAGGTACCAGGGCTCCTACCCTGGCACCTGCTCAAATTGGGTTTCTCTCCTCTGCTGGAGCTGCACACAGCTCCAGCCCACACTCCTCTCCAACTTGAACTCTCAACCTTATCTGGCTTCTGTTTGCTTTCCCACCTCAGGCTGTCTGAACTCCTCGGTGGGCATCTTCCAACAGCCTGGTTCCGCCCCCTGGTGTGTCCATCAAGCCCTGAGGGGGGGTGACTAGGGTTTAAATGTTTGGCTGTATGTTACCTCTGAGGGACAGGTGTAATGCGGAGCCCTATCTGTGACTACCTGGCCCGGCCAGGGCGTCACACTTGCGCTGCCCATCACAGGTGACAGTCATCTACAAGTATAGAGAGAGAAGGGGACACTGTGCTGCTCCAGGCCTCAGCGACCTCAACCAATAGTGCACTTAGGAAGGCCTCCAACCCGCCAGGCAAGGAGAGACCCACGCTGCTTCTGGGCTGACCGGACCACCATATTCCTGGACCATAACATCTGACCAGTAAAGGTAAAAAGGAAATTACCAACCTGTGTCACCCAGTTACTGTCGGCGTCCCAGTCCTGCACCCCATTGCACCACTATAACCCTCCTCATCCTCCCGGGGCCCGCTCCACATGTGAGGAGCGACAACACCTCAGCTGCACCAGCCCCAGCAAGGAACCCTGCAGTGGCGGCTAATCCCTGGCCGCATACCACAGGTGGCGTCACAACAGCCACCCCCATCTTCCATTCCCTCCTCCTCATTACTGTACGCCTCGGGGCCACGAAGCCAGGCAGAGCTACCCGTGACCTTCCAAGACCAGAGACACCAGCTCGGCGACGAGTAAGGTTAATCCCCTTTGCCACGTGGGGCGCTACAATTACACCTCCCCCCCAATATTATATAATCAGTGATTACAGCCTGCAATTCTAGACCACCAGGTGTTACACACCTGATTGCCACCCCACTCGCAGCAGCCGAGCTACTCGGATCAGGGCCTTCTGTGGGTGGCTCAAGGGTCTCACGGTTACTGCGATCAAAAAGGGGGTTTGTAGTGGTGGATGTAGGACGTATATGTACGGGCTGAGCCGTACTAAGTTCGTGACGCCACCCACGGTATGTGAAGAGGTTGGACACCACCGCTGCAGTGACGGGGCACCCGGGGGAGATGTTATGCAGCAAGTTGTTAACCCCTCCATGGGCAGGGATGGTGGCCCCGGGACCCGTTGGGGATTGGTGCAGGGAGATGGGCGACCGCAGGGTGCTGGTGAACTCACTATTGAAGGAAACACATGAGTCTCTGGTAAACCAAGGTGATGGTGGTCGGTGCCCGCAGTCGGCCGCGTTCTGGTCCCCCACCCGGCTGGTGGTCTCTGTCTTTCTCCTACACCTTTGTGTAATGGTGGACTGCCTGTGCTTGCAACTTCAGGAGTCCGCTACTGGTTGGATGTGGCCTAAGGAGCCCTTGCCCGCAGACGCTGGACTGTGGGATCTCTGAGCCCTGGCGGTGGCCTTCTATCCCCCTCGGTTGGCTGTTGTCTTCTAGTAGGGACTTTGGGTGGGACAGGACCTCTAGTCCTGGCCTCAATCGGTGAATTAACCAGTTCTAGTAGCTTCTGGACTTGGCTTCAGGGTCCGAGTACCCCCCTGTGTGCTCCGGTTTCCGATTCGGTTCCCCGGGTCGGTACCGGTGGGCCACTACCCTGTCCCGGGCCACCTCGCTTCCACCGAGCCGTCTTCCCGACTCCTGCAGACGGAGACCGCCGTCTGCCTCCTAGCCAAAGACACCAGGGTTCGTACCCTGGCGCCGTTCAATTTGGGGTATTCGCCTCTGCTGGAACTGCACCCAGCTCCAGCCCATGCTCCTCTCCAACTTGAACTCTAAAACTGATCTGTTTACTTTCCCGCTCCGGGCTGTCTAGACTCCTTGGTGGGCGTCTTCCAACTGTCTGGTTCCAGCCCCTGGTGTGTCCATCTAGCCTTGAGGGGGGTGACTAGGGTTTTAAGGTTGGCTGATGTCACCTGTGAGGGAAAGGTGTAGTGCAGGGGCCTATCTGTGACTACCTGGCCCGACCAGGGCGTCACACTCCCCCTTGGTTAAACACAGACCATCCGCGGGCTGTCCGACCACCACCGGTTTATTTTGTTTAACTGAAAAAAGATAAAAGATTTTTAAAACAGATAACATATTTACATTCATGGATATTTTGGTTTCTTCCCTTAACGGGAGGCATTTTACTTTAACGTTGCACAACATTTTTATTAACCGGGACGGGACCATGTCCTTTTCACCTTAGCCCACCGAAACAAACCTAGCCCTGGTGCCACCGCTAAGCACTGGTGCGCACCCCTTTTCCCCAGTCCAGGAAACAGGTTCGGGTCCGGGTGGTGCCCACACGGGTCGGGTAATAAGTTCCTTACCCGGTAGTCTCTCTCTGAGGCCCCACGTCCAGGGGACCCCTGACCCGGAGGGTAGTCACTGGTTTCCATGGTGATGGGACCTCGGCCTACTCTGCTGCAGGCCCTTCCTCCAACCAGCCTCTCCGGAGACTGTGGCATGATGAAAAGGGTGGTCTGGGGCTATTTACAAGACCCAATAGTTTTTGTGTTGGCCTGCAAGTCGTCAGCCATGTCTTTTTTATAAATGCAGTAAAACAAACGGGAACATCAACAGGGTCCCAACGGGGACTTTGCAGAAAGGTAGCCGGGAACCGCTACCTCTTTAATACTCTTCTTCAGAACTTGATGGCGGGGGAGGGGGATGGGCGCACTGCTGGGCACTTTTGCTCACCCTCCTCTTGACATTGAGGGCGAACCACCCCCTCTTCCCGCAGTGTCGGGTGTATGTCACCAATTCTCTGGGTTCCAGGTCCCGGTCGGGATGGCCAACGGGAAGATGCGGGTACACGTCCCTCTGGGACACGGAGATTTCTGCCTCCATGCCCGGCTCAAAGATGAAACCCCATCCTCTTCGGGGGTCGAAGTGCCGGATCTGGCCTTCGTGTGTCGGGCCCCTCACCCGGAAGGTGGCGTTGCGGAGGATATCCTTCTCCGAATAGGTCCGGGACAGCACCTCCGCCTTCCTCTTCTCACGGGTGGCGATCTCTCAGCCCAGCTGGCGCTGCTGCCGCTCCCAATATTGAGCGTCTGCAACCTGTTCCAGTTCGCTCTGCACGGGAGTCGGGCCCAGCCGGAGTTCCCCCGTGCCGGCCATGACCGACACTTTCTGCACTGGGGGACCCCGCTGTGACATGGCCTGCTCAGCTGCTTGACAGCTGCAACCCCGCGGCGCCTCAGCCGAGGCTTGGAATCTGGGAGCGGCTAGCTTTGCACGCTGGGCTGGCTTCCAATTAGGGATCACCTCCACTTTGGCCGGGCGGACTGCCGGAGCCGTTGTCGTCTGGGGCATGGCCTCTTCCGGGATCGGTGGCGAGTCCAAAGCGGGACAGGGCACTTTCCGGATGCTGGTCTCTTGAGGAGCTGGTGTTGGTGCCGGAGTGGTGACGGGCTGACCGCTGGTGGCCTCTTCGGGCTGGTCCTCGCGGGCCAACTGCACGGGCACCACTGCCGGTGGTGATGGCAGCGGACCGAGCGGGGGGGTAGTCACGGGTGCAAGAGGTGAGGGAGGCAGCACGGCGGGCAGGGGCAGACCAGGCTCTTCAGCCTGGATGGCCGGTCTCTGGGGGACGCAAGGGCGTGGTCGCTTACCCGCTCCTCCAATGCTGTATCCACTTCACGAATCCTCACAGCTGCGGCTCACTCCGCCATCTCGGCTGCCCACCTCCTTAGCAGGCAGGTCGCCTGTGCCTGGATGTGGTGGCGCATCTGCTCCGTCCGGGCTTCCACCCAGGCCGCTGTCCCGGGCGCGGGCTCCTCCACCGCGGGCTTGCCAGATGGTGCGACCATACTGCTTGGCTGATGTCCAGGAACAGGGAATGTGGCAGGGTCCTGGAGTCCCTGCCCTTTATCTGCTTGGTCACATGGCGCGAGATCTTCACCCGCCCCCCCTTGGCCTTTTGCTGGCACTCCTCTTTTAGGCCGGTAAGTTTAATTTTTCGACTTCCAGCCTTGCTTTCCGGCCGTGTTCCCAGGGGGCGGGGCTTCAGCTTTCGCACCCTTTTCTCGAGGAAGAAGACTCTGAGCAGGAATCTTCGCGCCCAAAAATGGCGGCAAGTTGGTGGTTTCTGAAATTTCTGCAATGGATCACCGCTGACTTCAATACAAGGCGCACTTCCACAAGGTAAGTGGATGGGTATCGATCCTGTTCGTGACGCCAGAAATCGAGGTGTGCCGCCCCGCTCGCAGCAGCCGAGCTGCTCGGATCCGGACCTTCCGTGGGTGGCTCAAGGGTCTCGCGGTCACTCTGATCAAAAAGGGGGTTTGTAGTGGTGGATGTAGGACGTATATGTATGGGCTGAGCCGTATTAAGTTTGTGACGCCACCCACAGTATGTGGAGAGGTTGGACACCACCGCTGCAGTGACGGGGCACCCGGGGGAGATGTTATGCAGCAAGTTGTTAACCCCTCCGTGGGCAGGAATAGTGGCCCCGGGACCAGTTGGGGATTGGTGCAGGGAGATGGGCGACCGCAGGGTGCTCGTGTACTCACTATTGAAGGAAACACACGAGTCTCTGGTGAACCAAGGTGATGGTGGTCGGTGCCCGCGAGTGGCTGCATTCTGGTCCACCACCCGGCTGGTGGTCTCTGTCTTTCTCCTGCACCTTTGTGTAATGGTGGACTGCCTGCGCTTGCAACTTCAGGAGTCCGCTCCCGGCTGAATGTGGCCTAAGGAGTCCTTGCCCGCAGATGCTGGCCCGTAGGATCTCTGAGCCCTGGTGGTTGCCTTCTATCCCCCTCGGTGGGCTGTTGTCTTCTAATAGGGACTTTGGGTGGGACAGGACCTCTAGTCCTGGCCTCAATCGGTGAATTAATCAGTTCCAGTAGCTTCTGGACTTGACTTCAGGGTCCGAGTACCCCCCTGTGTGCTCCGGTTTCCGAATCGGTTCCCCGGGTCGGTACCGATGGGCTACAACCCTGTCCCGGTCCACCTCGGTTCCACCGAGCTGTCTTCCCGGCTCCTCCAGACGGAGACTGCCATCACCCTCCTAGCCAAAGGCACCAGGGCTCCTACCCTGGCGCCGTTCAATTTGGGGTATTCGCCTCTGCTGGAGCTGCACACAGCTCCAGCCCACGCTCCTCTCCAACTTGAACTCTAAACCTGATCTGTTTACTTTCCCGCTCCGGACTGTCTAGACTCCTTGGTGGACGTCTTCCAACCGCCTGGTTCCACCCCCTGGTGTGTCCATCTAGCCCTGAGGGGGGTGACTAGGATTTCAAGGTTGGCTGATGTCATCTGTGAGGGAAAGGTGTAGTGCAGGGGCCTGTCTGTGACTACCTGGCCCGGCCAGGGCATCACACTTGACGATGAGAAGTTATGGATCCAAACAACTAGACCATCACGAGGGAACAGAACTTAACTGTTACTACTTAATTAAGGGAGGCTGGTATCCCCAGTACTGGACCACCAGACTCCTGCTACTGGACTGTCGAGCATTATAGACCCTACTAATGGACCACAAGATGATAAACCACAGGAGAACTCAAGCCCCACTAATGGACCCTCATTGTGTGTAGACCACAATACCGGACCACCATGGATGATACTTCTGTTGATCGCACTTTATTAAGGTCAGTTTTTCAATGTTCACTAAGTCTCACTTGTGTTTTTAAGGTACAAATGAATCTGAGAAAGTCGAAGATCAGACGACAAAAGCAATACCCCTGACTGAAATGGAGGAACGGATTAATGTTCTGGAGGATCAAATAAGTAATAATCATCAGAACATAAATTATTACGATGAAAAGGTGAATGAGATCATCAACTGGATTAATAATAAAGGCAACGAGGAAAGATTATTATTTTCTGAACTGGACGCCCAGATTAAAGGTGAGTGATGTCTCCTCCCATGGGTTCTCTATTAGCGTAAGGGGAATGAGCCATAGGCAAATCATATGGACAGAACTATATTATGATAATGGGCATATCGCAAAGGAAAAGCCAACAACACAATGCGGTCACAGGGACAAGTAACCACTGAGTGGGGCCTCTGACCAGCCAAGGTGCAAGATTCGGGATGGAGGAGGTCGGTCACTCAGATTAGAGTGATCTGTCAGTCAAGGAGTTTCAGACAGTGGCAAAAGATGGAAAGAGGACAGAGCCCTCCGCACCTGCGGCACATTTTCTTAAAAATTAGATAAGGGATTATCTTAATCTAAATTACAATCACCTAACATGGGTGCTACAAAATCTAGCTGACAGGTTCCCTATACATGAAAATACACGTACAAGGCATACAAATGTTATATTGACAAGATACAGAACAGTAATCATGCATTATACTCATCCTCCAAGATTTCACTTGGTGAGGCCCTGTTATATCTAAAACCCCCAGATTTTATTCAACAAGTGTAGACCTAACCTTCTGCATCTGCAGAATTTTATCCAATAAGCGTAGCCCTAACCTTCTGCATCTGCTGAATTGTATCCAATAAGCGTAGACCTAACCTTCTGCATCTGCAGAATTTTATCCAATAAGCGTAGACCTAACCTTCTACATCTGCAGAATTGTATCCAATAAGAGTAGACCTAACCTTCTGCATCTGCAGAATTTTATCCAATAAGTGTAGACCTAAACTTCTGCATCTGCTGAATTGTATCCAATAAGAGTAGACCTAATCTTCTGCATCTGCAGAATTTTAGCCAATAAGCGTAGCCCTAACCTTCTGCATCTGCTGAATTGTATCCAATAAGCGTAGACCTAACCTTCTGCATCTGCAGAATTTTATCCAATAAGCGTAACCCTAACCTTCTGCATCTGCTGAATTGTATCCAATAAGCGTAGACCTAACCTTCTGCATCTGCTGAATTGTATCCAATAAGCGTAGACCTAACCTTCTGCATCTGCAGAATTTTATCCAATAAGCGTAGACCTAACCTTCTTCATCTGCAGAATGTTATCCAATAAGAGTAGACATAACCTTCTATATCTGCAGAATTTTATCCAATAAGCGTAGACCTAACCTTCTACATCTGCAGAATGTTATCCAATAAGCGTAGACCTAACCTTCTGCATCTGCTGAATTGTATCCAATAAGCGTAGACCTAACCTTCTGCATCTGCAGAATTTTATCCAATAAGCGTAGACCTAACCTTCTGCATCTGCAGAATTTTATCCAATAAGCGTAGACCTAACCTTCTACATCTGCAGAATTTTATCCAATAAAAGTAGACCTAACCTTCTACATCTGCAGAATTTTATCCAATAAGAGTAGACCTAACCTTCTACATCTGCAGAATTTTATCCAATAAGCGTAGACCTAACCTTCTGCATCTGCAGAATGTTATCCAATAAGAGTAGACATAACCTTCTGCATCTGCAGAATGTTATCCAATAAGAGTAGACCTAACCTTCTGCATCTGCAGAATTTTATCCAATAAGCATAGACCTAACCTTCTACATCTGCAGAATGTTATCCAATAAGAGTAGACATAACCTTCTACATCTGCAGAATTTTATCCAATAAGAGTAGACCTAACCTTCTGCATCTGCAGAATGTTATCCAATAAGAGTAGACCTAACCTTCTGCATCTGCAGAATTTTATCCAATAAGCGTAGACCTAACCTTCCACATCTGCAGAATTTTATCCAATAAGCGTAGACCTAACCTTCTACATCTGCAGAATTGTATCCAATAAGAGTAGACCTAACCTTCTGCATCTGCAGAATTTTATCCAATAAGTGTAGACCTAAACTTCTACATCTGCAGAATTTTATCCAATAAGAGTAGACCTAACCTTCTGCATCTGCAGAATGTTATCCAATAAGAGTAGACCTAACCTTCTGCATCTGCAGAATTTTATCCAATAAGCGTAGACCTAACCTTCCACATCTGCAGAATTTTATCCAATAAGCGTAGACCTAACCTTCTACATCTGCAGAATTGTATCCAATAAGAGTAGACCTAACCTTCTGCATCTGCAGAATTTTATCCAATAAGTGTAGACCTAAACTTCTGCATCTGCTGAATTGTATCCAATAAGAGTAGACCTAACCTTCTGCATCTGCATAATTTTAGCCAAGAAGAGTAGACCTAACCTTCTGCATCTGCAGAATTTTATCCAATAAGCGTAGCCCTAACCTTCTGCATCTGCTTAATTGTATCCAATAAGCGTAGACCTAACCTTCTTCATCTGCAGAATGTTATCCAATAAGAGTAGACATAACCTTCTATATCTGCAGAATGTTATCCAATAAGCGTAGACCTAACCTTCTACATCTGCAGAATGTTATCCAATAAGCGTAGACCTAACCTTCTGCATCTGCTGAATTGTATCCAATAAGCGTAGACCTAACCTTCTGCATCTGCAGAATTTTATCCAGTAAGCGTAGACCTAACCTTCTGCATCTGCAGAATTTTATCCAATAAGCGTAGACCTAACCTTCTACATCTGCAGAATTTTATCCAATAAAAGTAGACCTAACCTTCTACATCTGCAGAATTTTATCCAATAAGAGTAGACCTAACCTTCTACATCTGCAGAATTTTATCCAATAAGCGTAGACCTAACCTTCTGCATCTGCAGAATTGTATCCAATAAGAGTAGACCTAACCTTCTGCATCTGCAGAATTTTATCCAATAAGTGTAGACCTAAACTTCTGCATCTGCTGAATTGTATCCAATAAGAGTAGACCTAACCTTCTGCATCTGCATAATTTTAGCCAAGAAGAGTAGACCTAACCTTCTGCATCTGCAGAATTTTATCCAATAAGCGTAGCCCTAACCTTCTGCATCTGCTTAATTGTATCCAATAAGCGTAGACCTAACCTTCTTCATCTGCAGAATGTTATCCAATAAGAGTAGACATAACCTTCTATATCTGCAGAATGTTATCCAATAAGCGTAGACCTAACCTTCTACATCTGCAGAATGTTATCCAATAAGCGTAGACCTAACCTTCTGCATCTGCTGAATTGTATCCAATAAGCGTAGACCTAACCTTCTGCATCTGCAGAATTTTATCCAGTAAGCGTAGACCTAACCTTCTGCATCTGCAGAATTTTATCCAATAAGCGTAGACCTAACCTTCTACATCTGCAGAATTTTATCCAATAAAAGTAGACCTAACCTTCTACATCTGCAGAATTTTATCCAATAAGAGTAGACCTAACCTTCTTCATCTGCAGAATTTTATCCAATAAGCGTAGACCTAACCTTCTGCATCTGCAGAATTGTATCCAATAAGAGTAGACCTAACCTTCCACATCTGCAGAATTTTATCCAATAAGTGTAGACCTAACCTTCTGCATCTGCAGAATTTTATCCAATAAGCGTAGACGTAACCTTCTACATCTGCAGAATGTTATCCAATAAGAGTAGACCTAACCTTCTACATCTGCAGAATTTTATCCAATAAGAGTAGACCTAACCTTCTGCATCTGCAGAATTTTATCCAATTAGAGTAGACCTAATGTTCTTCATCTGTAGATTGGATTACGATCTCCTCTTCTTTGCCTAATACAGACATATGCATCCTTCCTCATATTTTGGCATACTATGTGCAGTTTGTCCTTTCTCTAAGCTGAGGTCGGGAACAATCGTCTTATTACTGTCATCATAGGGAAAGATTGTGAATATTATAACAAGTGAGTGGCAAGGTGAATATTTTTGGGTTTTTTTCATTTTTTTTGGGAGGGGAGGGGCTCTACAATTTAGCAACAGGCTTGCCACAGTTTTCTCGACTTGACTGTTGAGGGAAAAAAAGAAACCATGACATGATGAGCGAGCGTGGTCGTCACTGCTCGGTACTCCATCGAGTATCCTGGTACTCGGGCGCTATGCTCGAGTTCACGCTCCGCATG
This sequence comes from Anomaloglossus baeobatrachus, assembly GCF_048569485.1. Classification (NCBI taxonomy): domain Eukaryota; kingdom Metazoa; phylum Chordata; class Amphibia; order Anura; family Aromobatidae; genus Anomaloglossus; species Anomaloglossus baeobatrachus. The sequence continues at coordinate 793,683,932 of NC_134354.1, read as the reverse complement.
TTTTGCAGCTGATTTTCTGGCACTAAACATGCGGGGATTGCCCGCCAATGACGGTTACTGGCATTACTGGGATTGGCGGGTCTTTATAAGATCCAGGGACTCCATGCTCGGTGCACTGTGCCCGGTAATAGTGTAAGGAGAGGTTCTGCTGGAGAAGGGACTATTCTGACTCCATAACGAAGTGTGGGGCGCTTCAGCCACTATTTCTGTAGGTTCTCATATGTACAGTTACTCACATGTATCAAATCAATGTTGGAAGGGAAAGGGTTAAAAACCACCCTGCTGTGAAGCAGAAACTGAAGTATCTACAGGATGTGATTGTTATTTCTACGTGTTTCGAAGCCACATCTCCTTCATCAGGTTTTTTTTCTCCTGATGAAGGAGATGTGCCTCCGAAACACGTAGAAATAGCAATCACATCCTGCGGATGCTTCAGTTTCTGCTTCACAGCAGGGCGGTTTATAAAGAGAACCTGTCCCCAGGATTTTCCCTTTATAACCTGCAGTCACCACCAGTGAGCCCTTATATACAGGATTGCAGAATACTGTATATAAGAGCCCAGACCACTCTGTAAAATGTAAAAACCACCTTTATTACACTCACCTAGGGGGCAATGTGGTTTGATGGGTGTCGCTGCTCTCGGGTCCGGCGCCTCCTCTCTGCCTTCCATCACCGTCCTCCTTATCAGCTCTGTGTGGATGAAGCTTCCTACGTCATCCCAACACAGGCCACTTTGATCTGCCCGGCTGAGGGTCGATCAAAGCACTACAGGGCGCATGTGCGGGCGGGCTTTGACCTTTCCTTGCACCTGCGTATTTCCTTGCACCTCGCAGCAGAGCAGATCACAGTGCGCATATGCATAGAGGCCTCAATGTGTATGATGTAGGACGGCGTCAGCCATACTGGGCTGTATAGAAGGAGGACGACAACAATCGCACAAGATGGAGGAGGTTCCGGACCCGAGAGCAGTGACACCCATCAGACTCTGCATAGTGACCTCTACACATATCACTGAGCATGCGCACAACACTCTATGGTTAGGGGACAGATCCTCCCTCCTCCCGCTCTCTGCATAGTGACCTCTGCACATATCACTGAGCATGCGCACAACACTCTATGGTTATGGGACAGATCCTCCCTCCTCTCGCTCTCTGCATAGTGACCTCTGCACATATCACTGAGCATGCGCACAACACCCTAATGGTTAGGGGACAGATCCCCCCTCCTCCCACTCTCTGCATAGTGACCCCTGTACATATCACTGAGCATGCGCACAACACTCTAATGGTTAGGGGACAGATCCTCCCTCCTCCCGCTCTCTGCATAGTGACCTCTGCACATATCACTGAGCATGCGCACAACACTCTATGGTTATGGGACAGATCCTCCCTCCTCTCGCTCTCTGCATAGTGACCTCTGCACATATCACTGAGCATGCGCACAACACCCTAATGGTTAGGGGACAGATCCCCCCTCCTCCCACTCTCTGCATAGTGACCCCTGTACATATCACTGAGCATGCGCACAACACTCTAATGGTTAGGGGACAGATCCCCCCTCCTCCCACTCTCTGCATAGTGACCCCTGTACATATCACTGAGCATGCGCACAACACTCTAATGGTTAGGGGACAGATCCCCCCTCCTCCCACTCTCTGCATAGTGACCCCTGTACATATCACTGAGCATGCGCACAACACTCTAATGGTTAGGGGACAGATCCTCCCTCCTCCCGCTCTCTGCTTAGTGACCTCTGCACATATCACAGAGCATGTGCACAACACTTTAATGGTTAAGGGACAGATCCTCCCTCTTCCCGCTCTCTGCTTAGTGACTAATGCACATAGCACTGAGCATGCGCACAATACTCTAATGGTTAGGGGACAGATCCTCCCTCCTCCCGCTCTCTGCTTAGTGACTAATGCACATAGCAGTGAGCATGCGCGCAACACCCTAATGGTTAGGGGACAGATCCTCCCTCCTCCCGCTCTCTGCTTAGTGACTAATGCACATAGCACTGAGCATGCGCACAATACTCTAATGGTTAGAGGACAGATCCTCCCTCCTCCCGCTCTCTGCTTAGTGACTAATGCACATAGCTCTGAGCATGCGCACAATACTCTAATGGTTAGGGGACAGATCCTCCCTCCTCCCGCTCTCTGCTTAGTGACTAATGCACATAGCTCTGAGCATGCGCACAATACTCTAATGGTTAGGGGACAGATCCTCCCTCCTCCCGCTCTCTGCTTAGTGACTAATGCACATAGCACTGAGCATGCGCACAATACTCTAATGGTTAGAGGACAGATCCTCCCTCCTCCCGCTCTCTGCTTAGTGACTAATGCACATAGCTCTGAGCATGCGCACAATACTCTAATGGTTAGGGGACAGATCCTCCCTCCTCCCGCTCTCTGCTTAGTGACTAATGCACATAGCAGTGAGCATGCGCGCAACACCCTAATGGTTAGGGGACAGATCCCCCCCTCCTCCCGCTCTCTGGTTAGTGACCTCTGCACATGTCACAGACCATGCGCACAACACCCTAATGGTTAGGGGACAGATCCTCCCTCCTCCCGCTCTCTGCTTAGTGACCTCTGCACATGTCACAGAGCATGCGCACAACACTCTAATGGTTAGGGGACAGATCCTCCCTCTCTCTGCATAGTGACCTCTGCACATATCACTGAGCATGCTCACTACTCTTTCTCACAGAGTGCCAAGTGATTGTTCGGTCCAGAACATTATAGTGGCCCCAAAAATCTAATCTGTGATCAGTGCACATTATTGCCAGAGAACAGGGTGTCCGCCTATATACTATATACTATATATACTGGAGGCTACGAGAGCTTATCGTGTGGTTACTCGCTGCATGACGTTACCGGGACATTCATGGCCTCCTCTGCTTCCTTCTATCAGAACTCAAGAGTTTAATTTCGTCATTGCTCGCGGCAGAAAGAAAAAGTGTCCTCCTCCTATCACATCATCAAACACTACTGACATCACTACAAGACGAGCGCGGAAAACAGCAAGGTGAGAAGACGCCGAAATGTGACCCAAAGGCTTAGAATCGGGGATGAGTGAAATGTGACACAAAGGCTTAGAATCGGGGATGAGTGAAATGTGACCCAAAGGCTTAGAATCGGGGATGAGTGAAATGTGACCCAAAGGCTTAGAATCGGGGATGAGTGAAATGTGACCCAAAGGCTTAGAATCGGGGATGAGTGAAATGTGACACAAATGCTTAGAATCATGGATGAGTGAAATGTGACACACATGCTTAGAATCAGGGATGAGTGGAATGTGACACAAATGCTTAGAATTGGGGATGAGTGAAATGTGACACAAATGCTTAGAATCAGGGATGAGTGAAATGTGACACACATGCTTAGAATCAGGGATGAGTGAAATGTGGCACAAATGCTTAGAATCGGGGATGAGTGAAATGTGACACACATGCTTAGAATCGGGGATGAGTGAAATGTGACACAAATGCTTAGAATAGGGGAGGAGTGAAATGTGACACAAATGCTTAGAATAGGGGAGGAGTGAAATGTGACACAAATGCTTAGAATAGGGGAGGAGTGAAATGTGACACAAATGCTTAGAATCAGGGATGAGTGAAATGTGATACAAATGCTTAGAATCGGGGATGAGTGAAACGTGACACAAATGCTTAGAATCGGGGAGGAGTGAAATGTGACACAAATGCTTAGAATCGGGGATGAGTGAAATGTGACACAAATGCTTAGAATAGGGGAGGAGTGAAATGTGACACAAATGCTTAGAATCGGGGATGAATGAAATGTGACACAAATGCTTAGAATCAAGGATGAGTGAAATGTGAAACAAATGCTTAGAATAGGGGAGGAGTGAAATGTGACACACATGCTTAGAATCGGGGATGAGTGAAATGTGACACACATGCTTAGAATAGGGGAGGAGTGAAATGTGACACACATGCTTAGAATCGGGGATGAGTGAAATGTGACACAAATGCTTAGAATAGGGGAGGAGTGAAATGTGACACAAATGCTTAGAATCGGGGATGAATGAAATGTGACACAAATGCTTAGAATCAAGGATGAGTGAAATGTGACACAAATGCTTAGAATAGGGGAGGCGTGAAATGTGACACACATGCTTAGAATTGGGGATGAGTGAAATGTGACACAAATGCTTAGAATCGGGGATGAGTGAAATGTGACACACATGCTTAGAATCGGGGATGAGTGAAATGTGACACAAATGCTTAGAATCGGGGATGAGTGAAATGTGACACAAACGCTTAGAATCGGGGATGAGTGAAATGTGACACAAATGCTTAGAATCGGGGATGAGTGAAATATGACACATGCTTAGAATCGGGGATGAGTGGAATGTGACACAAATGCTTAGAATCGGGGATGAGTGAAATGTGACACAAATGCTTAGAATCGGGGATGAGTGAAACGTGACACAAATGCTTAGAATCGGGGATCAGTGAAATGTGACACAAATGCTTAGAATCGGGGATGAGTGAAATGTGACACACATGCTTAGAATCGGGGATGAGTGAAATGTGACACAAATGCTTAGAATCAGGGATGAGTGAAATGTGACACACATGCTTAGAATCGGGGATGAGTGAAATGTGACACACATGCTTAGAATCAGGGATGAGTGAAATGTGACACACATGCTTAGAATTGGGGATGAGTGAAATGTGACACAAATGCTTAGAATCGGGGATGAGTGAAATGTGACACAAATGCTTAGAATCGGGGATGAGTGAAATGTGACACAAATGCTTAGAATCAGGGATGAGTGAAATGTGACACACATGCTTAGAATCGGGGATGAGTGAAATGTGACACACATGCTTAGAATCAGGGATGAGTGAAATGTGACACACATGCTTAGAATCGGGGATGAGTGAAATGTGACACACATGCTTAGAATCGGGGATGAGTGAAATGTGACACAAATGCTTAGAATCGGGGATGAGTGAAATGTGACACACATGCTTAGAATCGGGGATGAGTGAAATGTGACACAAATGCTTAGAATCGGGGATGAGTGAAATGTGACACACATGCTTAGAATCGGGGATGAGTGAAATGTGACACAAATGCTTAGAATCAGGGATGAGTGAAATGTGACACACATGCTTAGAATCGGGGATGAGTGAAATGTGACACAAATGCTTAGAATCGGGGATGAGTGAAATGTGACACACATGCTTAGAATTGGGGATGAGTGAAATGTGACACAAATGCTTAGAATCAGGGATGAGTGAAATGTGATACAAATGCTTAGAATAGGGGATGAGTGAAATGTGACACACATGCTTAGAATCGGGGATGAGTGAAATGTGACACTAATGCTTAGAATAGGGGATGAGTGAAATGTGACACAAATGCTTAGAATCAGGGATGAGTGAAATGTGACACAAATGCTTATAATCGGGGATGAGTGAAATGTGACACACATGCTTAGAATCGGGGATGAGTGAAATGTGACACACATGCTTAGAATCGGGGATGAGTGAAATGTGACACACATGCTTAGAATCGGGGATGAGTGAAATGTGACACACATGCTTAGAATCAGGGATGAGTGAAATGTGACACACATGCTTAGAATCGGGGATGAGTGAAATGTGACACACATGCTTAGAATCAGGGATGAGTGAAATGTGACACACATGCTTAGAATCGGGGATGAGTGAAATGTGACACACATGCTTAGAATCGGGGATGAGTGAAATGTGACACACATGCTTAGAATCGGGGATGAGTGAAATGTGACACAAATGCTTAATATCGGGGATGAGTGAAACGTGACACACATGCTTAGAATCGGGGATGAGGGAATCAATTCAGTGCTATTCATACATGACGCAGTTTTGGGAATTTGATAAACTTAAGAGATTCTAACAATTTGCCAAATGCTTCGTGCAAATCGCCAAAAATGTCGGCCGCCATTTTCCACTTCAGATCTCAGCAGCCGGAGAAGCTACATGATCAGTTATGTCCCATAATACACTGCAGCCACCGCATCACAATGTACAGCAAAACCAGAAGAACCGCTAAAATGAGGAGTCCGGACAGTGAGAGGACATCAGAGCTCAGCCATAGTGATAAGGAGAGGAAGCCATGACACACTGAGTAATCACTACACACAGTATGATGTCCTCACTGTACATTCCCCCCACACACAGTTTGATGTCCCCACAGTACATTTCCCCCCACACAGTATAATGTCCCCACAGTACATTTCCCCCACACACAGTATGATGTCCTCACAGTACATTCCCCCCACACACAGTATGATGTCCCCACAGTACATTTCCCCCACACACAGTATAATGTCCCCACAGTACATTTCCCCCACACACAGTATGATGTCCTCAGAGTACATTCCCCCCACACAGTATGGTGTCCTCACAGTACATTCCCTCCACACACAGTATGATGTCCTCACAGTACATTCCCTCCACACACAGTATGATGTCCTCACAGTACATTCCCTCCACACACAGTATGATGTCCTCACAGTACTTTCTCCCTACACACAGTATGATGTCCTCACAGTACAGTCCCCCACACACAGTATGATGTCCTCACAGTACATTCCCCCCACACACAGTATGATGTCCTCACAGTACATTCCCCTCACACACAGTATGATGCCCCAACAGTACATTCCCCACACACATTATGATGTCCCCACAATACATTCCCTCCACACACAGTATGATGTCCTCACAGTACATTCCCCCACACACAGTTTAATGTCCTCACAGTACATTCCCTCTACACACACAGTATAATGTCCCCACAGTACATTCCCCCCACACACAGTATGATGTCCCCGCAGTACATTCCCCCACACACAGTATAATGTCCTCACAGTACATTCCCCTCACACACAGTATGATGTCCTCAGAGTACATTCCCCCCCACACAGTATGGTGTCCTCACAGTACATTCCCTCCACACACAGTATGATGACCCCACAGTACATTCCCCCCACACACAGTATGATGTCCTCACAGTACTTTCTCCCTACACACAGTATGATGTCCTCACAGTACAGTCCCCCACACACAGTATGATGTCCTCCCAGTACATTCCCCTCACACACAGTATGATGCCCCAACAGTACATTCCCCCACACACATTATGATGTACCCACAGTGCATTCCCCACACACATTATGATGTCCCCACAGTGCATTCCCCACACACAGTATGATGTCCCCACAGTATATTCCCACACACACACACACACAGTATAATGCCCCCCACAGAACATTCCCCCCCACACACAGTATGATGTCCCCACAGTACATTCCCCACACACAGTATGATATCCTCACAGCACATTCCCCCCAAACACAGTATGATGTCCCCACAGTACATTCCCCCACATGCAGTATGATGTCCTCACAGCACATTCCCCACACACAGTATGATGTCCTCACAGCACATTCCCCCCACACACAGTATGATGTCCCCACAGCACATTCCCCCACATGCAGTATGATGTCCCCACAGTACATTCCCCCACACACAGTATGATGTCTTCACAGTACATTCCCTCCACACACAGTATGATGTCCTCACAGTACATTCCCCCCACACACAGTATGATGTCCTCACAGTACATTCCCCCCACACAGTATGATGTCCTCACAGTACATTCCCCCCACACACAGTATGATGTCCTCACAGTACATTCCCCCCACACACAGTATGATGTCCTCACAGTACATTCTCGCCACACACAGTATGATATCCTCACAGTACATTCCCCCCACACACTGTATGCTGTCCCCACAGTACATTCCCCATCACACACAGTATAATGTCCCCACAGTAAATTCCCCCCACACCCAGTATAATGTCTTCACAGTACATTCCCCCCACACACAGTATGATGCGCCCATAGTACATTCCCCCACACACAGTATAATGTCCTCACAGTACATTCCCCCACACACCGTATAATGTCACCACAGTACATTCCCCCACACACAGTATAATGTCCCCACAATACATTCCCCCATACACAGTATGATGTCCTCACAGTACATTCCCCTCACACACAGTATGATGTCCGCACAGTACATTCCCCCCATACACAGTATGATGTCCCCATAATACATTCCCTCCACACACAGTATGATGTCCTCACAGTACATTCCCCCACACACAGTTTAATGTCCTCACAGTACATTCCCTCTACACACAGAGTATAATGTCCCCACAGTACATTCCCCCCACACACAGTATGATGTCCCCGCAGTACATTCCCCCACACACAGTATGATGTCCTCACAGTACATTCCCTCCACACACAGTATGATGTCCTCACAGTACATTCCCCCACACACAGTTTAATGTCCTCACAGTACATTCCCTCTACACACAGTATGATGTCCTCACAGTACATTCCCCCCACACACAGTATGATGTCCTCACAGTACATTCCCCCCACACACAGTATAATGTCCTAACAGTACATTCCCCCCACACACAGTATGATGTCCTCACAGTACATTCCCTCTACACACAGTATGATGTCCCCACAGTACATTCCCCCACACACAGTTTAATGTCCTCACAGTACATTCCCTCCACACACAGTATGATGTCCTCACAGTACATTCCCCCACACACAGTATAATGTCCTCACAGTACATTCCCCCACACACAGTATAATGTCCTCACAGTACATTCCCCTCACACACAGTATAATGTCCTCACAGTACATTCCCCTCACACACAGTATGATGTCCTCACAGCACATTCCCCCACACACAGTATAATGTCCTCACAGTACATTCCCCCACACACAGTATAATGTCCTCACAGTACATTCCCTCTACACACAGAGTATAATGTCCCCACAGTACATTCCCCCCACACAGTATGATGTCCCCACAGTACATTCCCCCCACACACAGTATGATGTCCTCACAGTACATTCCCCCCACACACAGTATAATGTCCTCAGAGTACATTCCCTCCACACACAGTATAATGTCCTCACAGTACATTCCTCCCCCACACAGTATAATGTCCTCACAGTACATTCCCTCTACACACAGAGTATAATGTCCCCACAGTACATTCCCCCCACAAACAGTATGATGTCCCCACAGTACATTCCCCCACACACAGTATGATGTCCTCACAGTACATTCCCTCCACACACAGTATGATGTCCTTACAGTACATTCCCCCCACACACAGTATAATGTCCTCAGAGTACATTCCCCACACACACAGTATAATGTCCTCAGAGTACATTCCCCACACACACAGTATAATGTCCTCACAGTACATTTAAGTTTATTGAATGTACCTTGTTACACCCTGAGGCCTCTCCCGAATCCAGAGCAGAACAAAGGTCACTTCAAACAAATGTCACTCATCTCGCACCGCCCCTGAAGAGCCACCCTCCGCTCTGTTTTTTCTGCAACCATATCCATGTATGTCCAGGTCCTTCTCATTGCCAAGGCCTATATGACATGGCTTTGCCCCACCAGGGTGAGTATAGTTTTTGGAAAACATTTTTAGCTCCTTCCCAGCTTTTTACTGTCCTGTAAAGTGTAAACTGCCACCATTATGCTGGATGCAAGAAGTGAATCGTATAAAAATTTGGATTTGCCTGATTCACGGAATTTAGGAACATTGTAAATGGATTTGATTAGTTTAGAATGGATTTACTCTAGATCTAGGTCATTGCTCGAGCTTTGGGATCGGTTGCTCTTTTTCTAGAACTGGATAATTACCTCTGCCTTGTCGCTTCTTCTTTTCAGATCACATCAGTAATCTTCTCCAGAGAGAAAGTTCAATCTCGAACACTATTAATAAGCATCGGCATTTACTGACCTCCTTAAAGGAAGAGAATGAAAAACTACAAGGTGAGGGACCTCAAAATGTCCAGGTGCTTCAATAAAGGGAGGTGTCTCAATAAGGGGGGTGCTTCAATAAATGGAGGTACCTCAATAAGAGGGGGGGCTCAATAAAGGGAGGTTCTTCAATAAGGTCAAGGTTCCTCAATAAGGCAGAGGTGCCTTAATAAGAGAGAGGTGCAGCAATAAAGGGGAAGCGGCTCAATAAAAGAAGGTGCCTCAATAAGGGGGAGGTGGCTAAATAAAGGAAGGTGCCTCAATAAGGGGGAGGTGTCTCAATAAAGAGAGAGGTGACTCAATAAGGGGGAGGTGCCTCAATAAGGGGGATGTGCCTAAATTAGGGGGAGGTGCCTCAATAAAGGGGAGGTGCCTCAATTAGGGGGAAGTGCCTCAATAAAGGGAGAGGTGCCTCAATAAGGGGGAGGTGCCTGTTCAATTATGTTAAATAAGATCTTGCTAGAACTGATTGAATCTAAAACAAATCTTGGTGTAAATGTGAAATCATATCTTTTTTTTCTTTTTCTAGGTTTCATGGTCAAATTGTGCACCATTTTTGTCATTATTGGTCTTGCAATAAAAAGTGAATACATTTCCAAATTAGTAACCAAATGCAACATTTTTGGTTTTGGACCAGAGGACACTGAATAAAGACTTAATTGAAAATATAGAGCCCAAAAATATTATCCCGAATCACAGGATCCGGAGGACTCTTTGGTCACTTCCTAGAGGTCTGATACTAATGTAAGAATTGTGGTTTTCTGAGACCGTTGCCTTTCAGTCATATTCCTGATACAGATATGTTATTGGTCATTATATAGCTAAGGAAGGCAGGGGCATTGTATGGGTTACCAATAGGCATTTGTCATGACTCAATGTCAATGAGGTAAATCTGGCCACATCGCGGGGGGTAACTAGTCTTAATTATGCCAGACAAATGTCACAGGGTGTGATGGGATAACTGTGGACTGGGGCTATGAAACTGGCCCTCGGGTTAGGAGGGTCTTAGCTGTCCCTGATCTCAGAGATACGTCTGATGGTGATGTTGTCTGGGCCTCCTTCCTTGCCCTGCTCCTGACCAGCCCTAATCTAAAACAACCTCTCTCCCACCCCAGGGGAGGGCAGAGACAGGAGTGGTAAAACCCACAGATATGAATAAACAGGGGAATCCAAACCTCATTCACTCAGCATGCTCACACAGAGGTATCAGACAACAAGTGGTAAGGAGGAAAATAAGAGCAAGGAAGAAACAGCCAGACGACAAGAGAACTCCACAACATCTCCAAGCAATACAATCACCAAAGGACTGGGATAAAACATCACACAGACCGATGTAGCAAAAGTTATCGTCAGCATGGGTAGACAGATTCCACCATCTTAACAAGGAGGGGAGTAGCTGTGATAGGTTTTCCCACAACATGTGATCCCCGGAGTAAGCAGTAGGGTAGTAGAAATTAACTCCTGCCAGCCTGATCACTAATGAGCACACAGCTGGTCGACGCCCGGGTCGGCCTGTGTAACTGAGAAACACCAGAGAAACTATAGTGTGGAATGTTAGTCTGTCGTGTGAACAGTGTCTGATGCCACCATGACACCCAGCGAGTTATGAGCCAAACCCCATGTGACAACATACTATTCCTTTGTTCAGTAAGTCAAGGAACATAAGCCATTGTTTCATGTGAGACTGTCCAGTGCCCTTTTTGTTTGCTAATTTGTGGAATGGCTGGTGATAACAGATTGCATCAGCAAGCCTCTGCCGTGATGTACTACTATGCATCATTTCGAGGACAATTGTGCTGTCTCATTGAACTAGTGAACAATGCGGGAACAGCCATGTTTATCCCAATTCTGTGGAGCACAATGCCCTGAAATGGGAGCTGAGATATAGAAAAAGGCCTTGCTTCTGTCGCCCATGTGGTTCTGCATGACCTTAGCACAGGATCCATGGTGGCAGCTGGTGGATTACAGAACTGCTCCACTGCCCAACACTGAGCCCACAAATTTGTTTGGAGAACCCAGGTTGGGACAATCCGGTCACCTGGCCCCATACCTCGCTGTGTTCGGACGGCTTCCTAAGCTTGCCGCTATCTACTCTCAGTGGGTGCCTGTTGGGATGGTTGGGATAGTTGGCAACGTACGCATCGGAGGGTGAGACTTACTTGTGTCCTGGCTGGGAATGTACTTGTCTGGTGGTGATCAATAAAGTCTTACCAATGTGTGGATCCCTCACCTTGTGTTGTCTGAGTTCTGCCCACGGGGAAGAAGCACTGGAGGTCACTGGCTAGGAGCCCTGGCCCGTGTGGTCCTTCTGAAGACAATCCGGCAGGAGCACCCTCTGACCCCCCCATGATTTTTCAAGAAATGCAAATAAAGATAATTAAAATGTCCAATGTGTCGTCAGAGCCCAGGATCCAGGTCAGAAGAGACTTTCTGGTGAAGGAGAAGTCATATACTCCATACATTCAGCTTTTTCCAGCAGACCCAATCATTGTCAGTGAGTGACCTCGCTCCATCAAATCACGTAGTAAATAAATACACACAAAGGTGGATCCTTCTCCCAAAATCAGCTGCTTAATAAGAATAACGTAAACCTGAACTTCCAGCAAACATGCATCGGTGTGGTGGTTACATTTCATCTCTCGTGTGCACACCGCACAGTGCTGGAAACACACGTCTGCACTCTGTACAATATGTGATCACTAAAGCGAACACAGGAAAATATATCCAATGATTACACAAGAATGCAATTATCAGTAGTGAGGATTGTGAACAGGTCACATGTTCTCACCCAGCCAATTTGGGGGTGGCTATTATAGCCAGTGTAATATGGCTGCTGAGCACATTGTGGATGGAAGATATGTATCACAGAGGTGGTTATCCTCAATGATACCGTGTTACCCCGAAAATAAGCCCTAGTCACGGTTCAATAATGAAATGTCCATGTATTTAAAAAAGTTAAAGAATACTGCAGGACACTTCATTATAGAAAGCGGACACCCCCAAAAGAGAGAAGAAAGAAGACAGAAGACCCCACGATCATACTCACCAGATGCCGACTGCACACCCACACACATGAGATCGCACACACACATACATCAGATCATGCACCCACACACATCAGGTCACACACACACACATACACACACACATCAGATTACACACACACAATCACACATCAGATTGCACACACCACATCAAGTGATATTGATTGCTTCTGGGTAGCTTAAGGACCTGTGGCACTGTGCAGTGGAGTGCCAGGACCTGTGGGTGGAACACTTGGAGGACCTGTGGGTGGAACACTTGGAGGACCTGTGGGTGGGACACTTGGAGGACCTGTGGGTGGAACACTTGGAGGACCTGTGGGTGGAACACTTGGAGGACCTGTGGGTGGGACACTTGGAGGACCTGTGGATGGAACACTTGGAGGACCTGTGGGTGGAACACTTGGAGGACCTGTGGGTGGAACACTTGGAGGACCTGTGGGTGGAACACTTGGAGGACCTGTGGGTGGAACACTTGGAGGACCTGTGGGTGGGACACTTGGAGGACCTGTGGGTGGAACACTTGGAGGACCTGTGGGTGGGACACTTGGAGGACCTGTGGGTGGAACACTTGGAGGACCTGTGGGTGGAACACTTGGAGTACCTGTGGGTGGGACACTTGGAGGACCTGTGGATGGAACACTTGGAGGACCTGTGTGTGGGACACTTGGAGGACCTGTGGGTGTGACACTTGGAGGACCTGTGGGTGGAACACTTGGAGGACCTGTGGGTGGGACGCATCATAGAGACAGGAGAGCAGAGAGTCCCCTCCTGGTTGGAAGAAGTGGTATCACTGGATGTGGTGAGTGTGAGCGTGTGTGATTGTATGTGCGATCTCATGAGCGTGTGTGTGAGTGTGTGTATGTGACGCCCTGGCAAAACCAGGTAGTCACAGATTCATCTAATCCTCCTTGGTAATCTGATCCCACACTGGTACAGTTCTGCAGACACACCCCTCCCCCCAGTGTAAGAGCTAAACTGAGCAGCAGGGGAGGGGCTGGTGCAGAGTTTGAGGGGAAAGGGAGCAGAGCAGACCGGGGTGTGGAAGCTCCCGGCTGCTGTGGAGTGTGGAGCGAGCTCCAGGATTGCTGGAAGGAGTAGAGCGGTGGGAAGGAGCCGAGGGAACCGGGGCAGGGTAGTGGCCCACCGGCATCGTAATTGGGCTCCGGGTTATCGCTGGGGAGTGGACTCCCCGTTCCAAGCTGAGGAGTTGAGGAGGCTTCTTATAGTAGTGGACAGAGAGAGAGAGGGCCCTGCTGTACCAGGTGTGGGATCCGAACACCCTCCGTGCCAAAGGCTACGCACACCGGCAATTTCTGGTTAATTCCTGACTCTGTGGAAGTTTTCTTGCAAAGCGAAGTGTGAGTAACAACATCCCTCGGTCCAACCGGGTGCACAGTTCTTAGACGGTCGCCATCCCCTCCCTGCACCACCTCACCATGGTCCCGGGACACCAACACCCTACCAGTGGAGGGAAATCACCACCTTGCTGCCCACCACCATCCCCGGGATCCTTTAACCGGCAGCGGCGGTGCTCCATTACCTCACCACACACCACGGGTGGCATGCCGGACATACATAGATATCCCTAAAAACCAAAACCCCTTTTTTCAATCGGGGCAACCGCAAGACCCCCGGGTCCGGAGACACTCGAGCCACCCACCAGCAGGTCCGAATCCGAGCAGCTCGGCTGCTGCGAGCAGGGCGGTACGTGTATGCGATCTGATGTGTGTCGGCCAGAAGGAGGGGAGGACGGCGTGCAGCATACCTGCTGGGAGTACTCGCCGAGGATCGCAGGAGGACCTGGGAGCCACGCAAAGGGGTCTGGTAAGTATGATGATCCTGGGAAGGGGGATCTGCATTTTTTGGGGGTAAACGTTTTCCCAACCATGTTGCCCCAAGAATAAGCCCTACTCCGAAAATAAGACCTAGCGCTTTTTTGAGGGCAAAAAAATATGACCGTGTGTTATTTTTGGGGAAACAGAGTATAAGGCAGGAAGCAAGCTCAGTACTTAGATGGTTAGTAAGGCTGACATATGTAGCAATCATAGAGATGGGGGGGACGGGATGATCACATGTCCCCACCCCAGGGCGTGGTATAATGGACATAAGAAGGTCCAGGTGAATTCAGTAGTGTTTACATGTGTGCAGTGCACTTTATGGAGTGTTACTAAAGCAGCCTGGACTTTTTTTTAGAAAAAGAACCCCCCCCCCTCCCGCCGTCCTCAACGTCGCCGAGCGAGCCGTATCCCTACACCAGTAGAAAGGATAATTTGGTTGTGGTGTATACTCCGGTGCTGATATAGGGAGGTGCGGTGCGTGTATATACATTCTGACTCCATAGCTGGGTTGCACGTGTCGTGCTCTACGGCTGCATTCACACGTCCTGTTCTCATCCGTCAGGATGGATCCTGCAGAGATCCGTTGGCAAAATGATGGCTGCCAGATCCAGGATTTTTTAACAATGGAGTCTATGGAGAACAAATCCATTAAGAGATTGGGATTTATCATCCGTTTGTAAAGGATCCGTTCCTAATACAAGAATAACGGGTGACTAAATAGTAGTGATGGGCGGATTGTAAAAGTCTGGATCTGCGCACTTTCAAACGTTCTGGCCCCGGGGCTGACATTCGGGTGTTGATCCAGATCCGGCAAGTCAGGGAGTATAAGAATAAAGAAAAAATGAAAAAAATAATAATAAAGTGAGCGCACTGCAATTACTGAGGCTCCCGCGCGGCTCTACACTGCTCCTGCGTGGCTCTACACTGCTCCCGCGCGGCTCTACACTGCTCCCG
Organism: Anomaloglossus baeobatrachus; assembly: GCF_048569485.1. Classification (NCBI taxonomy): domain Eukaryota; kingdom Metazoa; phylum Chordata; class Amphibia; order Anura; family Aromobatidae; genus Anomaloglossus; species Anomaloglossus baeobatrachus. The sequence goes on along the minus strand of NC_134354.1, from coordinate 793,668,197 downwards.
CGCGGCTCTACACTGCTCCTGCGTGGCTGTGCACTGCTCCCGCAGTCTATCCTTCACTTCAGGGACCGCTCATTACCTTAATTGCATATGCACTGCTTTCCCTGCTTTCCCCGCCCACCAGCCGGTCTGGCATCTGTGATTGGTTGCAGTCAGACGCGCCCCCAGCCTATGTGACAGCGTCTGCCTGCAACCAATCACAGACCCTGTCTGCGGGTCAGTATCGTGGTATATCAAAAAACTGACCCGAACATCTAACAAATGTGAACAGGTGCTAACTGAAAAAAACATAGTAACTATAAATGCATACAGGCGCACACTGAAAAAGCCAAAAATGTACAAGGCAAAATATGGCACTGCATTACTGCAAAAAAGATATATTTAGTTTATGTATTGGCCAATGTATGTAAGCCCAGAAAATGTGGCCAATACATAAGCTACGGTAAATATCTCTCTTTTGCAGTAATGCAGTGCCATATTTTCCCTTGTACATTTTTGGCTTTTTCAGTGTGCGACTGTTTGCATTTATAGTTACTATGTTTTTTCAGTTAGCACCTGTTCACATTTGTTGGATGTGCGGGTCGGTTTTTTAGATATTTCTAGTGAGTCTCTTTCTGACTGAGCACTCCGCCCTAAGACCTGGCTGTGTTCATAACCATTATAGCAGGAGCCTAGCAGCCCATACATGGAGGTTTGTAGTCCAAATAGTGGCATTTTGCCCAGATATGGATGTTTTTAACCTAGATAGTAGCATTTAAGTTAGGTTCCCGGATTACAGAGATTACCTTGCCGTTGGTTCCAGGCTTACATGCATTGGCCAATACATAAACTAAATATATCTCTTTTGCAGTAATGCAGTGCCATATTTTCCCTTGTACATTTTTGGCTTTTTTCAGTGTGCGACTGTTTGCATTTATAGTTACTATGTTTTTTCAGTTAGCACCTGTTCACATTTGTTGGATGTGCGGGTCAGGTTTTTGATATTTCTAGTGAGTCTTTTTCTGACTGAGCACTCCGCCCTAAGACCTGGCTGTGTTCATAACCATTGTATTAGGAGCCTAGCAGCTCATACATGGAGGTTTGTAGTCCAAATAGTGGCATTTTGCCCAGATATGGATGTTTTTAACCTAGATAGTGGCATTTAAGTTAGGTTCCCGGATTACAGAGATTACCTTGCCGTTGGTTCCGGGCTTACATGCATTGGCCAATACATAAACTAAATATCTCTCTTTTGCAGTAATGCAGTGCCATATTTTCCCTTGTACATTTTTGGCCTTTTCAGACCCATGGTTATTTGGAGCCCCCCAGATAAAAAATAGCAGCCTAAGGCCACCCCAAAATGGTTGCATGCATTAGATGCAACAACCTCAGCGCATTACCCGCTTGTTCCCGACTGTCCTGGTGCGGTGGCAATCAGGCTAATAAGGGGTTAATAACTTAATAATGAATATGTTTTGTTTTACTTTTTTAGGGACATAAACACACTAAGTTAATAATTTTTATTTTCAACATACCATTACGTTTAATTTTTTATTGAATAATTGTGGGAATTTTCCAGTGACATTTTATGCTACAATTTTATTTATATTTCTTTTTGTACATTGATTCAGTGTTATTGATTAATCTTATTCTATTATTTTTCAGGTTTCCCATATACATGATGTAGGGCTTTACCTCTCACACATATGTCATGTTCATTAGTGGGTACAAGTCCACGTCAGTGTCAGCGACAGCTTCTTTTTGCTGCTACTTTTTCTTCATTTTCTTTATTTTTGTATTTTTAGCTTTTTTTTTCTTTGTGTCATTCTTCATGATCCACTTATCTTTCTTTCCTTTTACCTAATAAAGTAAATTATAAAAGTATTTATATATATATATCTCAAAACCTACTGTATATACTGCCTATATATATATATATATATATATATATATATATATATATATATATATATATATATATATATATATACAGTGCTGGTCAAAAGTATTGGCACCCCTGCAATTCTGTCAGATAATGCTCAGTTTCTTCCTGAAAATGATTGCAATCACAAATTCTTTGGTATTATTGTCTTCATTTGAAAAGAGCATACAGAGCATGGGAGGAATAGAGCAATCCACCAGCAGGTGTGAAAAAGACTTAGGGGTACTTTGCACGCTGCGACATCGCATGCCTATGCTGCGATGTCGAGTGCGATAGTCCCCGCCCCCGTCGCAGCAGCGATATCTTGTGATTCCTGGCGTAGCAAACATTATCGCTATGCCGGCTTCACATGCACTCACCTGTCCTGCGACGTCACACGGCAGGCGGCCAATAGCGGCAGAGGGGCGGGGATGAGCAGGACGTAAACATCCCGCCCACCTCCTTCCTTACGCATTGCAGCCTGGACGCAGGTAGGAGATGTCCCTCGCTCCTGCGGCTTCACATACAGCGATGTGTGCTGCCGCAGGAACGAGAAACAACATCGTACCTGTCGCTGCACCGGCATTATGGAAATGTCGGACCCTGCACCGATGATACGATAACGACGCTTTTGCGCTCGTTAATCGTATCAAAAAGGATTTGCACACTACAATATCGACTGCGACAACGGAAGTGCATCACTTTCGATTTGACCCCACCAACATCGCAGGTGCGATGTCGTAGTGTGCAAAGCCCGCCTTAGGTATACTAATAGATCACAGACTACACAAGAGTCAACAGTGTGATGCAGCAGCAAAAAAGGCAAACACCATTCTAGGATGTATTAACAGAAGCACACAGTCTAGATCACGTGAAGTCATTATCCCTCTTTACTCCTCTTTGGTCTGACCTCATCTGGAATATTGTGTCCAGTTCTGGGCACCACATTTTAAAAAAGACATCAACAAACTGGAGCAAGTTCAGAGAAGAGTGACCAGAATGGTGACCGGTCTGCAAACCATGTCCTATGAGGAACAGTTACAGGATTTAGGATTGTTTAGCTGCAAAAGAGAAGACTGAGAGGAGACTTAATAGCGGTCTACAAATATCTTACAGGCGGTCACACTGTAGAGGGATCAGTTTTATTCTCATTTTCACAAGGAAAGACTAGAAGCAATGGATGAAACTGATGGGAGGAGACACAGATTAGATATTAGAAAAACCTGTGACAGTGATCAATGAGCGGAACAGGCGGCCACGAGAGGTGGAGAGGTCTCCTTCAATGGAAGTCTTTAAAAAGAGGTTGGACGGACATCTGTCTGGGATGATTTAGTGACTCCTGCTTTGAGCCGGGGGTTGGGCCAGATGACCCCGGAGGTCCATTCCAACTCTAATATTCTATGATTCTATGATCTTCTCCAACCTTTGGTCCGTTGAGTCCCCAGCTATCTTCAGATGTCTTATCCAGTATGAAAACCATCAAATGGAACCACATGTTGTAGAGAAGGTTCTGATCCACACTTGTATCACTCTGCCATGTAGCTGTATGAGAGGTCCAACTCCTGCTGCAGAAAACATCTCCCAAACTATGACCCTTCCTCCACCGCCGCTCACTGACTTCTTAACACACTTTGGGTTCAGTCTTTCCCCAGTTTGTTGATGAACATAATGTTTCCCATCAGACCCAAATAAATTAAACTTTATCACTAAAATGAGCTGTGGCCACTTCTTCTCTGTCCACACAACATGGTCCTCACCAATGGTGAGTTTATCCTCGTGATTCTTTCTGCTAATGAGAGGTTTGGTCACTGCAGAGTGGGCTTTCAGTCCAAATGCTCTTAGACGTCGTGACACTGTATGATGAGACAGATCCTTACCCTGTTCAGTGCTGAACTGGCAGCAATTCCAGCCGCAGTGTGAAACAATTACCCATGGATATTCTCCATATTATCCTGTCGTCTCTTGCATTTGTCTTTCGAGGGCGACCAGCCTTCTTGGGGTACTGGAAAGAGTTTGTGATGTTGTAAAGATACAATATTCTCGAAATCACAGACTTGGAACAACTTCTCGCTATGGCTGATAGGGTCACCCCTTTGGCCTTCATCTGGACAACCTGCTGCTGGAGGCTTTCAGTCACTTAGTAATGACACACCATGTTTGCAAAGTCAGTGCAAACTGGAAAGTTCAGCTGCCAGTTACATAGGGTTTGTCAGATAATGAAGGAAATTAGCACCAGTTGCAGATTAAAACCAAAAACTTGCAGGTGTCTGAAAGTGTTCTCTAATTGTACATTTTTATTATTTGCTTTACAATAAATTCAATTTATCAAATAAGCTTAAAATTCTGCGAGTTTCCTCATCTATATATATAATTGCCTTATTCTGTCTGTCTTGCTCCAAAATGACGTCATTACAGTGACAACCGTCACATTGGCCGCTCGACCCGGCCACGCCCCCCGCACGCATTGGCCACTCTCGGCCATGCCCCCCGCACACTGTGCCCGCTCAGCCACACCCCCCACACACTGTGCCCGCTCAGACACGCCTGCCACACACTGTGCCCACTAGGCCACACCCCCCGCACACTGTGTCCGCTCGGTCACGCCCCCCACACACTGTACCCGCTCGGTCACGCCCCCCACACACTGTACCCGCTCGGCCACGCCCCTCGCACACTGTGCCCGCTCAGCCACGCCCCCCGCACACTGTGCCCGCTTGGTCACACTTACCGGAACACTGTGCCTGCTCAGCCACGCCCCCTGCACACTGTGCCCCCTCGGCCATGCCCCCACACACCATGCCCGCTCGGCCACACCCCCCACACACCATGCCCACTCGGCCACACCCCCCGCACACATTGGGCACCTATACACCTCCCCCCAGGACTACTCCTCCTATTATCCTCCTCTCCCCCCAGGACTACTCCTCCTATTATACTCCTCTCCCCCCTGGACTACTCCTCCTATTAGACTCCTCTCCCCCCAGGACTACACCTCCTATTATCCTCCTCTCCCCCCAGGACTACACCTCGTATTATCCTCCTCTCTCCCCAGGACTACTCCTCCTATTATACTCCTCTCTTCCCAGGACTACTCCTCCTATTATCCTCCTCTCTCCCCAGGACTACTCCTCCTATTATACTCCTCTCCCCCAAGGACTACTCCTCCTATTATACTCCTCTCCCCCTGGAACTACTCCTATTATACTCCTCTCTCCCCAGGACTACTCCTCCTATTATACTCCTCTCTCCCCAGGACTACTCCTCCTATTATACTCCTCTCCCCCAAGGACTACTCCTCCTATTATACTCCTCTCCCCCTGGGACTACTCCTATTATACTCCTCTCCCCCTGGGACTACTCCTATTATACTCCTCTCCCCCCAGGACTACTACTCCTATTAGACTCCTCCCCCAGGACTACTCCTCCTATTATACTCCTCTCCCCCCTGGACTACTCCTCCTATTAGACTCCTCTCCCCCCAGGACTACACCTCCTATTATCCTCCTCTCCCCCCAGGACTACACCTCGTATTATCCTCCTCTCTCCCCAGGACTACTCCTCCTATTATACTCCTCTCTCCCCAGGACTACTCCTCCTATTATCCTCCTCTCTCCCCAGGACTACTCCTCCTATTATACTCCTCTCTCCCCAGGACTACTCCTCCTATTATCCTCCTCTCTCCCCAGGACTACTCCTCCTATTATACTCCTCTCCCCCAAGGACTACTCCTCCTATTATACTCCTCTCCCCCTGGGACTACTCCTATTATACTCCTCTCCCCCCAGGACTACTACTCCTATTAGACTCCTCCCCCAGGACTACTCCTCCTATTAGACTCCTCCCCCCAGGACTACTCCTCCTATAATATTCCTCTCCCCCCAGGACTACTCCTCCTATTATACTCCTCTCCCCCCTGGACTACTCCTCCTATTAGACTCCTCTCCCCCCAGGACTACACCTCCTATAATCCTCCTCTCCCCCCAGGACTACACCTCGTATTATCCTCCTCTCTCCCCAGGACTACTCCTCCTATTATACTCCTCTCTCCCCAGGACTACTCCTCCTATTATCCTCCTCTCTCCCCAGGACTACTCCTCCTATTATACTCCTCTCCCCCAAGGACTACTCCTCCTATTATACTCCTCTCCCCCTGGGACTACTCCTATTATACTCCTCTCCCCCTGGGACTACTCCTATTATACTCCTCTCCCCCCAGGACTACTACTCCTATTAGACTCCTCCCCCAGGACTACTCCTCCTATTAGACTCCTCCCCCCAGGACTACTCCTCCTATTATACTCCTCTCCCCCCTGGACTACTCCTCCTATTATACTCCTCTCCCCCCAGGACTACTACTCCTATTAGACTCCTCCCCCAGGACTACTCCTCCTATTAGACTCCTCCCCCCAGGACTACTCCTCCTATTATACTCCTCTCCCCCCTGGACTACTCCTCCTATTAGACTCCTCTCCCCCCAGGACTACACCTCGTATTATCCTCCTCTCTCCCCAGGACTACTCCTCCTATTATACTCCTCTCTCCCCAGGACTACTCCTCCTATTATCCTCCTCTCTCCCCAGGACTACTCCTCCTATTATACTCCTCTCCCACAAGGACTACTCCTCCTATTATACTCCTCTCCCCCTGGGACTACTCCTATTATACTCCTCTCCCCCCAGGACTACTACTCCTATTAGACTCCTCCCCCAGGACTACTCCTCCTATTAGACTCCTCCCCCCAGGACTACTCCTCCTATTATATTCCTCTCCCCCCAGGACTACTCCTCCTATTATACTCTTCTTCCCCCAGGACTACACCTCGTATTATCCTCCTCTCTCCCCAGGACTACTCCTCCTATTATCCTCCTCTCTCCCCAGGACTACTCCTCCTATTATACTCCTCCCCCCAGGACTACTCCTCCCATTAGACTCCTCTCCCCCCAGGACTACTCTTCCTATTATACTCCTCTCCCCCCAGGACTACTTTTCCTATTATACTCCTCTCCCCCCAGGACTACTCCTCCTATTAGACTCCTCCCCCAGGACTACTCCTCCTATTAGACTCCTCCCCCCAGGACTACTCCTCCCATTAGACTCCTCTCCCCCCAGCACTACTCTTCCTATTATCCTCCTCTCCCCCAGGGCTACTCTTCCTATTATCATCCTCTCCCCCCAGGACTACTCCACCTATTAGACACCTCCCCCCCAGGACTACACCTCATATTATATTCCTCTCCCCCAGGACTACTCCTTCAACATACACACACACTGCACAAAACAGACCTCCCCCCAAAACACACACACCCCACACACATACACACACAGCATCACACACAAACAACACCGCACTCACACACCCCCACACTCACACCCAGAACATTCACAGTGGCCTACACAAACACTTGCAACTACACACAACAACATCTATATATATAACAACAATCATACATTAACTACATATATTATACAAAAGGGCAGTGTGTGTGGGGGATATTATACAGAGGAGCAGTGTGTGGGGAATAATATACAGAGGAGTATTGTGTGTGTGGGAATATTATACAAAGGAGCAATGAGTGTGTGAGAGATATTATACAGAGGGGCATTGTATGGGGGTATATTATACAGAGAGGAAGTGTGGGGGATATTATATATAGGGGCAGTGTGGGAGAGATATTATGGATAGGGGCAGTGTAGAGGGTGTATTATGGAGAAGGGTGGTATAGGGGGTGTATTATTAATAATTTTCTGAGGGAAATAAAATACTTTATTTTCTGGAACAACTTCAAGGGTGCTAGCACTTTTGGCCATGACTGTGTGTATATGTATGTGTATATATACTGTGTGTGTATATATATATATATATATATATATATATACACACACACACACACACATACACACGTTTTTCCAAGAGTGGCGCTGAGACTGTGGAAGGCTTAAGGGGTGTAGCCTCAAGCCTGAAAATGTTGCCGGTATGGGGCCCTGAAACTCCTAGTGGCGGCCCTGAATGTGGAAATAATGTGGATATGTTCCTGGGGTATGGATATGTTTTCAAGGCTCTGCACAGCTTCGAAAAATAAAAAAATTACTGGAAAGTCTCAGAATATGATTTTTTAATTTTTTTATTTTTTAGGAAAGAAGCAAAACATAAAGTATTGATAGATATATAAAGTCTGTGATTGGACCGCGCTGTGGTATACACCGATCATGTGAGGGCGTCTTCTCCATTGCACCTAACAATGAAGTTTCTTGCGGTTTTTCCGGACATTATATGGTAAAGTGAACGGCGCCATTAACAGATAACACTCGGGTCTCTAAAGACAAGTCGTCAGACGCCGGAGTCAGCGGAAGAAGGGAAGAAACAAGAAAGGGGGAAGGGGATAAACTCTATGAGAATGAAATGTTTCCAGATGCAGGCGGTGGAATACTCCGGGGCCACGTCCGGGGTCCGGCTTCTGTCCGCAGACCCCTCAGTACAGCCGAGCAATCACCACCCCCAGGATGAGTCCATAGAGGCCGAGCCGAGAGCTGGAGCCACAGTCCAGAAATGTCCCTGCGGAAAAACGGGAGGACGTCAAGAGTCACATCTGTATATTCACACATATACAGTGTATACAGCGCACACCCCGGGGCTACCCGATGCTTGACCTCTGCCGTCATACTATTACTGTGAATAGTGAGGGACCCAAGAAAACCAAAGCTGATGACCACTCTCTATACAGACACATCTGCAGGCTTTCCCTCCGCTCTCTATACAGACACATCTGCAGGTTTTTCCCTCCTCCGCTCTCTATACAGACACATCTGCAGGTTTTCCCTCCGCTCTCTATAAAGACACATCTGCAGGTTTTTCCCTCTACTCTCTATACAGACACATCTGCAGGTTTTTCCCTCCGCTCTCTATACAGACACACCTGCAGGTTTTTCCCTCTACTCTCTATACAGACACATCTGCAGGTTTTTCCCTCCGCTCTCTATACAGACACATCTGCAGGTTTTTCCCTCTACTCTCTATACAGACACATCTGCAGGTTTTTCCCTCTGCTCTCTATACAGACACATCTGCAGGTTTTTCCCTCCGCTCTCTATACAGACACATCTGCAGGTTTTCCCTCCGCTCTCTATACAGACACATCTGCAGGTTTTTCCCTCCGCTCTCTATACAGACACATCTGCAGGTTTTTCCCTCTATTCTCTATACAGACACATCTGCAGGTTTTTCCCTCTACTCTCTATACGGGCTAACCGATGCTTGACCTCTGCCGTCATACTATTATTGTGAATAATGAGGGACCCAAGAAAACCAAAGCTGATGACCACTCTCTATACAGACACATCTGCAGGTTTTTCCCTCTACTCTCTATACAGACACATCTGCAGGTTTTTCCCTCTGCTCCCTATACAGACACATCTGCAGGTTTTTCCCTCCGCTCTCTATACAGACACATCTGCAGGTTTTCCCTCCGCTCTCTATACAGACACATCTGCAGGTTTTTCCCTCCGCTCTCTATACAGACACATCTGCAGGTTTTTCCCTCTATTCTCTATACAGACACATCTGCAGGTTTTTCCCTCTACTCTCTATACGGGCTAACCGATGCTTGACCTCTGCCGTCATACTATTATTGTGAATAATGAGGGACCCAAGAAAACCAAAGCTGATGACCACTCTCTATACAGACACATCTGCAGGTTTTTCCCTCTACTCTCTATACAGACACATCTGCAGGTTTTTCCCTCTGCTCTCTATACAGACACATCTGCAGGTTTTTCCCTCCGCTCTCTATACAGACACATCTGCAGGTTTTCCCTCCGCTCTCTATACAGACACATCTGCAGGTTTTTCCCTCCGCTCTCTATACAGACACATCTGCAGGTTTTTCCCTCTATTCTCTATACAGACACATCTGCAGGTTTTTCCCTCTACTCTCTATACGGGCTAACCGATGCTTGACCTCTGCCGTCATACTATTATTGTGAATAATGAGGGACCCAAGAAAACCAAAGCTGATGACCACTCTCTATACAGACACATCTGCAGGTTTTTCCCTCCACTCTCTATACAGACACATCTGCAGGTTTTTCCCTCTGCTCTCTATACAGACACATCTGCAGGTTTTTCCCTCCGCTCTCTATACAGACACATCTGCAGGTTTTTCCCTCTATTCTCTATACAGACACATCTGCAGGTTTTTCCCTCTACTCTCTATACGGGCTAACCGATGCTTGACCTCTGCCGTCATACTATTATTGTGAATAATGAGGGACCCAAGAAAACCAAAGCTGATGACCACTCTCTATACAGACACATCTGCAGGTTTTTCCCTCTACTCTCTATACAGACACATCTGCAGGTTTTTCCCTCTGCTCTCTATACAGACACATCTGCAGGTTTTCCCTCCGCTCTCTATACAGACACATCTGCAGGTTTTCCCTCCGCTCTCTATACAGACACATCTGCAGGTTTTTCCCTCTACTCTCTATACAGACACATCTGCAGGTTTTTCCCTCTGCTCTCTATACAGACACATCTGCAGGTTTTCCCCTCCGCTCTCTATATAGACACATCTGCAGGTTTTTCCCTCCACTCTATACAGACACATCTGCAGGTTTTCCCCTCCGCTCTCTATATAGACACATCTGCAGGTTTTTCCCTCCGCTCTCTATATAGACACATCTGCAGGTTTTCCCCTCCGCTCTCTATAAAGACACATCTGCAGGTTTTCCCCTCCACTCTCTATACAGACACATCTGCAGGTTTTTCCCTCTACTCTCTATACAGACACATCTGCAGGTTTTTCCCTCCACTCTCTATACAGACACATCTGCAGGTTTCCCCTCCACTCTCTATACAGACACATCTGCAGGTTTTTCCCTCCTCCGCTCTCTATACAGACACATCTGCAGGTTTTTCCCTCCGCTCTCTATACAGACACATCTGCAGGTTTTTCCCTCCGCTCTCTATACAGACACATCTGCGGGTTTTTCCCTCCGCTCTCTATACAGACACATCTGCAGGTTTTTCCCTCCGCTCTCTATACAGACTCCTCTACCTACCCACATTTAGGTAGTGGAGCCGGTTTTCCTATGTGACCTCTTGTACTAGTCGTGTCTCTGAGGATATTCAATGCTGCTGTGTCCTTTTGAATCCTTCTCCTTCCTTCCGCAGACAGTGATTTGATTTCTTAACTTTTTGGACCACTCTCTTGGTCATCCGGAAGTATTAGTGATTTGGAAGCCTTTGCTGATGAGTGCGGAGCTAAGATTCCTCTTGAACACTGTCAGAAGCTGGTGTCTATGCATCACATCTGCAGCAGGTTATAACAGCCAGAGGAGCAGCAGGTTATAACAGCCAGAGGAACAGCAGGTTATAACAGCCAGAAGAGCAGCAGGTTATAACAGCCAGAGGAACAGCAGGTTATAACAGCCAGAGGAGCAGCAGGTCATGACAACAAGAGGAGCAGCAGGTTATAACAGCCAGAGGAGCAGCAGGTCATGACAGCAAGAGGAGCAGCAGGTTATAACAGCCATAGGATCAGCAGGTTATAACAGCCAGAGGAGCAGCAGGTTATAACAGCCAGAGGAGCAGCAGGTTATAACAGCCAGAGGAGCAGCAGGTTATAACAGCCATAGGATCAGCAGGTTATAACAGCCAGAGGAGCAGCAGGTTATAACAGCCAGAGGAGCAGCAGGTTATAACAGCCAGAGGAGCAGCAGATTATAACAGCCAGAGGAGCAGCAGGTCATAACACCCAGAGGAGCAGCAGATTAAAACGGCCAGAGGAGCAGCAGGTTAAAACGGCCAGAGGAGCAGCAGGTTATGACAGCCAGAGGAGCAGCAGGTCATAACACCCAGAGGAGCAGCAGGTCATAACACCCAGAAGAGCAGCAGGTCATAACAGCCAGATGAGCTATTTTAAGTTGTAAAGATGCTGGCCATGAAGGGGTGAATAATCCTAAGTCAGTAAAAGTGGCATCTTAAGCAGAATTTGGAGCAAGCTTGTTATATTTGTTGTGTTCGGCTATTTACAATGGGGAGAGTGATCATTTTGATTCTACTGCAGATAAACACTTCCATGTATTCTATATATTAACCCTTCATACAGGGCTCCTATATACATTATATATAAACAATCTGTGAGTAAGCAGAAGATTCTCGGGGTCGTTCTCTGGAAACACAGATACAAAAAGCAATGAAGTAGCTGTAATCTGAGAGCGAGTTTCCCCCACAAAATCCGAGGAGCGGGGGAAGGAGACCTTTGCTTGTCCCCCGTCCTCAGGACCTGTGCTGTGATATGTCCACCCCAGACTCTCTGTACTTCAGCCCACAACCACTGTGAGGCGCTGTGCTGCACCATTGTATGGCGAGGAGGAAGCTAAATCTTACCGGAATCCGCTATTGGCCTCGTAATTATTCTTCCTAAAAAAAAAAAAGAAATTTTTGAATTTTAATGAAGATCTTTTGATTAATAAAGATCAACTCAGAAATATTCACTTTTAACAAGAAATGAATTGTTTTCTTTATGTGACACAATAACTTTCCAAAACTGTGGATTTTGTGTCCCAACAGTTTCATAATTTCTGCTTTACAAATCTTTACATATTCTCATCTGTATTTGATGTAGAGCAATCTGTTGATGGACCTGGGGGGCCGGGGGGGCCGGGGGGGATTTGTCTTCCATCTGCTGGATACAATTGTTCTTGAGCAATGAAATAAGGGATTATTGGCCAGAAATATTTCGGAATGTGCAGATTTGTATTATATATCTTGTATTCATTAACTGTTACAACAGTCTCTTGTGCCGACAAATCTCAGCCTCGTCACCCTAAGGCGGGCTCTGCACACTACGATATTGCAGGTGCGATGTCGGTGGGGTCAAATTGAAAATGACGCACTTCTGGCATCGCATGCGACATCGTACTGTGTAAAGGCTCAATGATACGATTAACGAGCGCAAAAGCGTCGTAATCGTATCATCGGTGCAGCGTCGGCGTAATCCATAATTACGCTGACGCGACGGTCCGATGTTGTTCCTCGCTCCTGCGGCAGCACACATCGCTGTGTATGAAGCCGCAGGAGCGAGGAACATCACCTACCGGCGTCACTGCGGCTTCCGTAGGATATGCGGAAGGAAGGAGGTGGGCGGGATGTTTACATCCCGCTCATCTCCGCCTCTCCGCTCCTATTGGCCGCCTGCCGTGTGACGTCGCAGTGACGCCGCACGACCCGCCCCCTTAACAAGGAGGCGGGTCGCCGGCCAGAGCAATGGTCGCAGGACAGGTGAGTGCATGTGAAGTTGCCGTAGCGATAATGTTCGCTACGGCAGCTATCACAAGGATATCGCAGTTGCGACAGGGGCGGGCACTATCGCGCTCGGCATCGCAGCATCGGCCTGCGATGTTGCAGCGTTCAAAGTGCCCCTAAGTCCTTCTCACCAATCCATTAAGCCCAATGGAGAAACAACAAAGCATTACCCAGGGCAGAAACAATTGTAACATTACAAACCTTCAACTTAAAGGGATTGTCCCCTTTCAAGTAAATTTCGCTCCTGGCTGAGCTCACTGATTGGCTTCCACACTGTCAATATGATGTAAGCACTGCAGCCAAAGGTCAGACACCAGGTGCAGAGGCTGAGACTGCAGAAACTGAGGAGACTGCGGACACTGAGGAAACTGCGGACACTGAGGAGACTATGGAGAGTGAGGAGACTGAAGAGACTGCGGAGAGTGAGGAGAGTGAGGAGACTACAGAGACTGAGGAAATTACGGAGTGTGAGATGAGTGAGGAGACTATGGAGACTGAGGAGACTAGGGAGAGTGAGGAGACTACGAAGACTGAGGAGACTGCAGAGACTGAGTAGACTACGGAGACTAAGGAGACTATGGAGAGTGAGGAGACTGCGAAGACTGAGGACACTGAGGAGACTATGAAGACTGAGGAGACTGCGAAGACTGAGGAGACTACGGAGACTGAGGAGACTATGGGGACTAAGGAGACTGCAGAGGCTGTGGAGAGTGTGGAGAGTGAGGAGGCTGAGAAGATTATGGAGACTGAGGAGACTATGGGGGCAGCGGAGACTGCAGAGACTGCGGAGAGTGCGGAGACTACGGAGACTATGGGGACTGAAAAGACTGCGGAGACTGTGGCGAGTGCGGAGACTATGGAGACTATGGGGACTGCGGAGACTGTGGAGACTGCGGAGACTGCGGAGACTGAGGAGACTATCGGGACTGAGGAGACTACGGGGACTGAGGAGACTACGGACACTGAGGAAACTGCGGACACTGAAGAAACTGCGGACACTGAGGAGACTATGGAGAGTGAGGAGACTGAAGAGACTGCGGAGAGTGAGGAGAGTGAGGAGACTGCGGAGACTGTGGAGACTGCAGAGACTGAGAAGACAACGGAGAGTGAGGAGAGTGAGGAGACTGAAGAGACTGAAGAGACTGTGGAGAGTGAGGAGAGTGAGGAGACTACAGAGACTGAGGAAATTACGGAGTGTGAGATGAGTGAGGAGACTATGGAGACTGAAAAGACTAGGGAGAGTGAGGAGACTACGGTAAGTGAGGAGAGTGAGGAGACTACGAAGACTGAGGAGACTGCAGAGACTGAGTAGACTACGGAGACTGAGGAGACTATGGAGAGTGAGGAGACTGCGAAGACTGAGGACACTGAGGAGACTATGAAGACTGAGGAGACTGCGAAGACTGAGGAGACTACGGAGACTGAGGAGACTATGGGGACTAAGGAGACTGCAGAGGCTGTGGAGAGTGTGGAGAGTGAGGAGCCTGAGAAGATTATGGAGACTGAGGAGACTATGGGGGCAGCGGAGACTGCAGAGACTGCGGAGAGTACGGAGACTATGGGGACTGAAAAGACTGCGGAGACTGTGGAGAGTGCGGAGACTATGGGGACTGCGGAGACTGTGGAGACTGCGGAGACTGAGGTGACTATGGGGACTGAGGAGACTACGGGGACTGAGGAGACTACGGAGACTGTGGAGACTGCGGAGACTGAGGTGACTATGGGGACTGAGGAGACTACGGGGACTGAGGAGACTCGGAAGACTGAGGAGACAGAGAAGACTAAGGAGATTGAGGAGACTAGGGAGACTGAGGAGACTGGAGACTGAGGAGACCGCGGAGACAGCGGGGACTGTTGAGACTGCAGAGAGTGCGGAGTGTGCGGAGACTACAGAGACTGCAGAGATTGCGGAGACTGAGGAAACTGCGGAGAGATCGGGGACTGCGGAGACTACGGACAGTGTGGGGACTGAGGAGACTGCGGAGACTGAGCAGACTGCGGAGACTACGGACAGTGTGGGGACTGAGGAGACTGCGGACAGTGTGGGGACTGAGGAGACTACGGACAGTGTGGGGACTGAGGAGACTACGGACAGTGTGGAGACTGCGGAGACTGCGGACAGTGTGGAGACTGAGGAGACTGTGGAGAGTCACCAGGGAAGAGGAGTAGTTTTTTTTATGATTATACTAAACTGCAGTCAGGGACAACATTTTATAGAAAGAGACAACCCCTGTAATGGTCACATGCAGAATATTTGGCAGCGTTTTTTTAATGAAAATTAAAATCTTTTTTTTACCCTATGAGACGTCACTCATCTCATGCACGCACTTGTTTTATTCTTTTTTTGCTAAATTGGAAAACTGCAGCATTTTTAAATCTGCACAAAGTAAATTCTTTCACCATTTTTGTAGCGTTTTTTCACCCGTAAAAAACAATCAGAAAGTGCAAAACTGCTGCAAAATACCGCAACCGTGTGTTCTTGCTGCATGTTCTTGCTGTCTTTTTGGTGATTAAAACTAACTTTATTAAACATGAACTGTAGACAAATGACACATGCAGTGAGTGAAGTATTGAACACGTCAACAATTTTCTAAGTAAATATATTTCTAAAGCTTCTACTGACATGAATTTCTCACCAGATGTCAGTAACAACCCATCCAATCCACCCAGGCAAAGAATCACCAGAGATGTCCATAAATTATGTGTAATAATGAGAAATGACACAGGGAGAAAGTATTGAACACGTTACGGAAATGTATTTAATGTATCGTAGTAAGAGATGAGGAAACCTTTCCGTTTGGTTCACCGAGCTTTACCGAACAAACTCTACATTCGCCAAACCAAACTCTGAACCTTTTCGTACATTACCAAACCCCATTGGATTCAATGGGAGGCCAAACGTAAGGCTGACAAAACACCTTTAGGGAGGCCGAAAAGCTTCCAAAACAGCAAAAATACGTTTTACAGCGCAGCCCCACTGTTTTAGCACAGCCATTAGCTTCCTAGGCTATTAACATAAGAAATATAGAGGTGGGTAGGGTTCCCATACCCCTGCCTGTACAGACAAGAGACCCATCTTGGATTCTTGATATTTAAAAACATTTCAGGCAGACAGCAGGACAGTGGCATCAATTCCATCCCCCCTTCCGCATAGTGTGTTTGCACACTTGGGAAGTATGGTCCATGCAACAAACAGGATGTGGCCCAGCATTTCCATTTTAAGAAAAGGGAGCACACCGTGCCTTCGGCAGCAGCGCATCCAGGGCAGAATAGTGCCCTAGAAAGTTCTGTACAGCCAGGTTGATCCATGCAGTACACATGTAATGTCGCCCAGGTGTAGTGCCGCTGGCAGGTTTGCATCGTTATCACACATGACCTTCCCTGGCTCCAGATTCACTGGAGACAGCCATTGATCAAACTGGGCCTGGATAGTGGTCCACATCTCTACAGCTGTGTGACTGTGTTCTCCAATGTATATTAGTTTATACACTGCATGATTGCGTTCACTTACACAGAGGATGTGGCTTGGCATTTTCATTTTAAAAAAAATTGAGATGCATGAGTGACAGGCGTAGGCCTCTTGCTCCCAGAACCCTGGCACTACAGACAAAAGACAAGTTGGAGACCCTACTTGGAGTCTCCACATTTCCAAAAATTAAGGTCAGGCAACAGGAAAAGTGGCAACAATTGGCACAGATTACAAATAGTCCAACAAAGCAACATGGATGCTTGGGACAGGCCCTGTAACAAGGGCTGAACCAAGATTTCTACCTTCACCTGAGAAACCAAGATGACAGACAGGTGTAGGCCTCTTCCCCCCAGAACCCTGGCACTACACCATCACCTAGCCTGCACAGTCTGGGACTGGGGTGGAAAAGTCATAGGACATAGGACTTGTTCATCTTTAAGAACGTTAGGCGGGCTATGTTTTCGACAGACAGACGGATGTGCTTATCTGTCAATACATTGGCAGCAGCACTGAAGGCACATTCTCAGAGAACACTGGCGTCGTGGCAGGCCAAAACCTCCAAGGTGTGACTGGCGAGCTCAGGCCACTCTTTCATTTAAGAAGACCAAAATGCAAAAGGGTGAAAGCCCCCCCTTAACCCTAGAACGCATGACGTTAAAAATATACATATTAACGTATTGGGTGCCTTTTAGGCCCCCATGCAAATAATATAGAAAAACACACTTAAATAACTTTCACAAGTTTATTTCAAAATTGCTAAATAAAATATGAATAGTGGACAAACTTTTAATTATAATTTTTCACAGAAAACACCAAAAAAATCTTTTTTTTTTTTCAAAATAGCATATTTGAAAATAGTACTACAAGCCATCGTTTTGTTTGCCTCTTACACGAATATTCTCCCACCATCTCATCCATTTTATCTACACCTCCTTTTGTTGCATTGTAATGCAGGATGATTTCTGGTTTCAATTTTTGGTTATTGCTGTCAACACTGCAATCGTGATGCATGGTACTGAGTAAAATGACAGATTTCTCCTTCTTTGCCTTGTAAGATACCAATTTTGCTTTGTTATTGAATCCAAAGACACTCTCATAAAGTGCTCGCTGACGATTGTGTTTGAGTGCTGCTGGAATTTCTCGTTTGTTTTGCTTTATAGTACCAACAAGTGTAATAGCTTTTGCAAGCAGAAAATTGCCTAGTTCAACATTGGTGAAATAATTGTCCATGGTGATGTTTCTACCTGAATTGAATATTGGAACAGCAAGAGTTTTGACTATTTCAGACCCCAGATCCTTCTGTACTGGTGCACCAACCTCTTTGCCACAGTAGATTACGCCATTTATGCCATAATAATTTACAGAATCACACATCCAGAAGATTTTTATTCCATACTTCTTCCTCTCACCCTCAGCAGCTCTTACCTTTTATACTTTTAGGTGGTGTACAATTCTCTGGATTTTTGTGGCTCACAAGCTCTACCCTTTGCAAGCTTCTTAGAAACAGAAACTGAATCAGACTTCCTCTCAAGAGCTTATCTTATCACAGGTCCTTCAGCAATTAGCTCCCAGTGTATACTGTCCTCAGTACTCTATACACAGCTCACTACTGTGTTCAGAGGACCTGAGATGATGTCATGGCCTTATCACTCCCTCCAAAAATCACATGACATCCTCACATGTTATTATCCACACCCTGGCCCCTCCACCAGCGTTACTGAGTACAAATAAAGTAACTTGAGACACAAACACTACTGAGAACATGATAAAAATAGCGGGGGCCTAAAAGGCCCCCAATATGCGTTCTAGGCTTAAGGCACCGATATGGAACTCTAGATGCTCCTGCACCATCCTCTCCAGTCGTTCACTCTGTGTCAGACGTCCGCTCTGTTCTGCTGGTGCATGCAATGGTGTAAAAAATGCATGCCAAACCGCAAAGAAATTGCTTCTGCTAATATTTATGCATTGATGACCCAGGTTCCCGTGGTTGAATTCTAGATCTGCGATGCTCGCTGTGTGCCTCCTGCTGTCTTGTGGAAATATATTGCTGTTAAGATGGTCTACAAGCTTGTTTCCATACTCCAGCATCTGCGTGTCCCTTTCCAGGGGTGGAAGCATCTTGCTAAATTGACTCTTGTACCGTAGATCTAACAGAATAGTGACCCAGTAGTCAGCACAATTTCTAATAGTAACGATGCAGACATCATGTTGCTTCCATGAGGTCCAAGTCCATGTTGTGTTGGTGATGGGGTAACGATCAAGCTTTGCCTCCTCCGTCCCCTCACACCAACCACAGGCAAAAGAGACAGGATCAATATTTTCTTTGTGGAGTTCTCTGCGCCATCACCACTTCCTCCTTCATTTGTTTCTCGGCTCCTGCACCTTCACTACCAGTTTGTCTGTTACTATGAGTCCACCTCAATCAATGGACTTCACCCTCCTGTGACACCCGCCAATGCGATGAGTGTCCGGACCTTACAGGAAGAGTTATCTCCTCCTCATCCTCCTCTGCTTCATCCTCTTCCTCTGGGACCCCAAACTCCTCCCGTAGATTATTCAAAGTGTGCTCCAACATGTAAATGAGCGGAAAAGAGATGCTGAAGATGGGATCGTCAGTGATAACCATGTTTGTAGCCATTTCAAAACTAGGCAGGAGGCTGCAGATGTCCTTCATCTGTGCCAGCTCCGCAATCGTGAATTGCCCCACATCTGTACTGCGAAGTGCCAGACTATGAGTCAAGGCATAGTGCCCCAGGGCTTGCTGCTGCCACAGTCGCTGCAACATGAGCAGAGTGGCATTCCACCATATCAGCACATCGCATATCAACCGGTTAGCCAGTAAGCTGAAAGACCATTGCAGAATTGCAAATCGATTAGTCACGGGGTGCGTGTGGCAGTAGTGAGCACAGTGACCGTGCCTTCTGCAGCAGTGCATCCAGGCTGGGATAGTGGGTTCGAAATTTCTGGACAACCAGGTTCAGGACGTGAGCCATGCAAAGCACATGTGTGATGTTTCCCAGGCGTAGGGCCGCTAACAGATATGCACCATTGTCGCACACGGCCTTCCCTGGCTCCAGGTTCAATGGAGACAGCCATTGATGAAGCTCAGCCCGGATAGTGAGCCACAACTCTGCAGCGGTGTGACTGCGCTCTCCGATGCAGATTAATTTCAGCACTGCCTGATTGTGGTGAGCCCTGACTGAGCTGTACGGAGGTGGGGGATTCACTCTGCACTCTCTGAACATGTGTGACATTAAGGGGTAGGTTGAGGGCACACGTGGAGGACCTAGAGGAGGTGGAGGAAGCAAAAGAGGAAGCGGTGGATCCAGAACTTTGTCCCAAAAGCATTAGTGATTTCAACACTTTGGAAGCAGCCCCTTCCCCTCCTGCCCCCGCAGCCACCAGAGTAACCCAGTGCCCAGTCAGCGAGATGTAATGCTCCTGCCCATGCTTGCTCGTCCAGGTGACAGTGGTGAAATGTACCCTGGCAAACAGAGTTTTTCAAGGAAAAGGTAATATTGGTAATAATGATGGTGTAGCGCAGGCACAGCTTTATTAGAGAAGTAATGGCGACTGGGCAACTGGTACTGGAGGACTGCGTCAGTCATCAGGTTTTGGAAACCATCTGTATCCATCAGGCGGAATCGCAGCATTTCCGTGGCCAACAATTTAGATATTGTGAAGTTCAAGCACTTTGCTTTGCCATGTGTTGGAGGAAATGGTCTTTTATGTGACCAAAACTGCAGGATGAAGGGTTGGCTCAGCTGCTGAGAGAGGATGGATTAAGGTGTACACGACCTTCCGGTGGACTGTGGGAGGTGTAGGCGGAGATGTAATGCTGCATAGAGAAACAAGTGGTGTGCTCAATGGCTCACATGGGTCAAAAACACCAGGCACGGTCACTTGCGTAACAGCTGATGGGCCTTCACTTACCCCCATTGTAGAGGGTAAACAAGAGAAGGTTATGCAATTGGGGACCTGTGTTACAGTAGTATTGCCGGTGACACAGGAGGAGGAAGAAGCGGCAGACGATGTTGAGTTGGCGGCCGGTGGCTGGGTAGGCCCATTAGTCCGTATTTTAGCGCAATGAGATTCCCACAATAATGCATAATGGTTGCGAATGTGCTGGTGGGCAGTGTAGTGCATAATGAAACTGCCCCAGACTGTGCAGCAAGGGGTTAACCCCAATGCTGTTTTTGTCCAGCCCCCTCTCCTGTCCAGGCCCTGCTCTTCCTGTGTTTGGGAGGGGACTCCGTCCTGGCCCCTCCCGATTTCCCAATCCCACCTATAGGGTGTAATTTCTACCTATATATTGGGGTCTGGGCCGGTGTCCGGCCTCTTCCCCTGGTATCCCAGGATCCGGAGCAGCTCTGCCTGGTGGAAGCAGGAGAAACCCGATGGACCTTCACATCCTTGAGACGCTGCAGGCCCATGCGTGGCATGAAGGTTAGGGATGACTGGCTCATTTATTTGTGGAGCTCAGCTCTCCTCAGTCACAGCTAGGGGCTATGTTGCAGACAGCTGCAGCACCTGCCGGGGAAGTGTTTCTTCTCCTAGGTGCTTCCCTCGGGCCCCTGCCCCACGTGCATCCCTGTTTTTCCTGTCCCTGCTTTTAGCACTGCAGGCAGGCTTTAATAAACACCTCACAACTGTTGCTCCCTCAGCCCCCTCCCTGTTGTTTTCACACAGCACAGTTTGCTGCACGCCCCCTTCATCTCCCCTGCAGCTCCCAGCACTTCTAGTGCATTCGTATCACAGCAGTATTACTTTAACCCCTCATATACTGCCATGGACAATGACACCACTTCCTCTTCTGCAGGTTTTGGGCAGTGTGTCTGCTCACCAGCCTGCATCCCTGGCTCAGAGCCTCCAAATAGTGAACACCCCCCCCCACCCCTAACTCCCCTCCTGTGCTGCATACCTGTGATGGTCTGCCACGTTCTCAATTAACCCTTGATGCCCTAGCTGTCCCCTTCTTCACATCCACAGCTACTTTCACTATGTCTAAATCCTTGCAGACCACAGGGGTCCTGCTTATGTCCTACCAGTTATCGGTCCCGCTTCCCCTCTGCGTTGGGCTATGTGCCCACGTGGCGTGTTTTCATGCAGTTATGCTGCGTTCTGCACCGCAGCGTGGCTGCATGCGTCCTGCGCCCCAGCACAATCTATGAAGATTGTGCATAATTCATGCCCACATGGCGTACTGGAACGCGGCACTTCGGCTACTGCCAGGGCGCTGCGTTCTGAGAAGTGATATGTCGCTTCTTTGGTGCGCTCTGCATGCAGCCCCTGCTCTGTCTATGGGGGGGGCTGCGTGCGGAGCGCATGAAATCGGCTTTTCAGTACGGACTGTTTCTGCGGCGGTTTGGGGCGCACGTGTGCTGTTCAGATCGCTGCGGAAATTTCTGTAGGGATAGAACGCAGCGTGGGCACATAGCCTTGCATCGGTCGGATCTGCACGATCAGCGTCGCTCGCCGGATTGGTGCAGGAGGCGCTTGAGGCATTCTTCACGGAACTTCTCCCGTAAACACAGAAGCCGGCGTTCATACTCATCTGGTAGAAGTCGCCTTTCGAATTCCTTTTGAGGGCTCAAGCGTCTCGAGGGTGACTGATGAGTGTGCACGAACATCTATGGTGCAGCCTACGAGGACACAGAGGAATTGGTCTGCTACTGAACAGCCCGGGAATGTGAGGTATGCCCCTTCCCACGTCAGCGGTGGTGTATCTACGGTGAATTCCCCAGAGATGGCATCCACATCAACATCCGGTGTGTTCACGGAGGCTTGGGGGATTAAGGCATTACAGCTCCTTCAGGTGGCATTCTCCATCTTCATTGTTTGAGAGATCGGGCGCTTCGAGGATGCCTGGCGGTCTTGTGCTGTCACGTCAGCGGTGGTGTTTTGATGGATACTCCCCCTGTGATAGCATCATGTCGACTAAGTCACGTTTATATTAGTCTCAGTACTTATGATAAGAAACCCAGGGTCACGAGAACGATTAGTAATTGGCTACAGGTTTTTTAGTCCTGGTCTGTATCATGGGTCAGAAACATCCCGACCGTGGTCCTGAAATGTTCATTTATCAATACCTAATTTATAGTTCCTATAAACTCACGGTGGTTATGGGTGTAGTTGGTATTATGAGGATTTTCAGCGTCGGCTTGCCCCTACACCCTGGCATTGGTTTGGTTGTCCAAGCCATGGATTTCTGGCTTAGGTTAATGACCGTACAGAAGCCAGTATACCACTTTTCAATCCACGGCCACTGTGCCGGGAGCTTCACAAGGTCCAGCCATGGTGGCCGTGCGCCGCCCAGGAGCGTGTTGGTGGTTTAATGATTGACATTTCCGGTTCTTTGGGTTATGCAATACTAGCACGAGTGTTCTGCTTGCTGCGGAGCCATTTGGCTGTTAGATTCCCTCACTCTCCTTCCAAGGTCCTCGGTAAAATGGTACAAATGTCTCAGACGACTCCGGTAAAGGTATCAGAGATGCCCCTTGTGGCTTGACAAATATCCCAATAAGGATGTGGCTGGTCATATCAGTTTTGTATGTTTCTTTCACTTTATTTATTCCATTTAATTTTTCTAATTGCTCCCTTATTGTCGCTAAAAGGAACGGAACCGGGAGATTTCAATTGATACACCACCTACTGTATCTCACCCACACGGCGGGTCTGTTAATCATGGTATCCCCCCTGAGTAAGCTTTGATTTCTGTGTCTTTTTACAGTGTAATTTCTCTTATACGGGAGTTCGGACGCAGTGCACTTTTGCTTAATCTGATATCGAATCTGTTTTGTCCGTTACCTGTTCATCCGTACTGTTCCATAGTTTGGGTTGTTGCATGTAGGGCAATTTTTGTTGCGATTCTTCACTTCCCATGGGATGCTTTATGTCATTCCATTATTTTGAACTCTTCAGTTCATTTCTTCAATGGGGAGTGGTGTGAGACGGTCTCAAAATTTGTCACTCACTACTTGATGATTTTCTTTAATTGCTCTAGTGACTTCGATGAATGCAAAAAATTTTTGACATTTTTTCAGTTGATATTGAGTTTGTTGTTCCTTTGCCCCCAAACAAACGTAGGGCACGAAAGATTCAGACCCTGTTTCAATTGAGTGTGGGTTTTGTTTTTGTACGGTGCAGCTTAAAGGGATTTTCTACATACCATGAAAAAACATTCACTTTGTCTAATTGGTAATTCTGTTGGACAATTTTGTTGCTTATGTGATGTTATATTACTGAATGGCAGCATTAGAGAGGTCAGAATTACAGTCCGAGCTAATTATAATTACAGGCATAGCATAGTTATAAGTATTTGTGTCTTTACAGGAAAGTTACATTGCGCCAAATGCAGATCACTGCCCCTCATTGTCCACTAGGGGCGCTTCACCCTGACCACAGGATTCATAAGTCCACCAGAGGGGCGCGTCACCCTGACCACAGGATTCATAAGTCCACCAGAGGGGCGCTTCACCCTGACCACAGGATTCATAAGTCCACCAGAGGGGCGCTTCACCCTGACCACAGGATTCATAAGTCCACCAGAGGGGCGCTTCACCCTGACCACAGGATTCATAAGTCCACCAGAGGGGCGCTACACCCTGACCACAGGATTCATAAGTCCACCAGAAGGGCGCTTCACCCTGACCACAGGATTCATAAGCCCACCAGAGGGGCGCTTCACCCTGACCACAGGATTCATAAGCCCACCAGAAGGGCGCTTCACCCTGACCACAGGATTCATAAGCCCACCAGAAGGGCGCTTCACCCTGACCACAGGATTCATATGTCCACCAGAGGGGCGCTTCACCCTGACCACAGGATTCATAAGTCCACCAGAGGGGCGCTTTACCCTGACCACAGGATTATTGTGTTCACCAGAGGGGCGCCTCACCCTGACCACAGGATTCATAAGTCCACCAGAGGGGCGCTTCACCCTGACCACAGGATTCATAAGTCCACCAGAGGGGCGCTTCACCCTGACCACAGGATTCATAAGTCCACCAGAGGGGCGCCTCACCCTGACCACAGGATTCATAAGTCCACCAGAGGGGCGCCTCACCCTGACCACAGGATTCATAAGTCCACCAGAGGGGCGCTTCACCCTGACCACAGGATTATTGTGTCCACCAGAAGGGCGCTTCACCCTGACCACAGGATTACGTATTACTTCTGACTTACTGAGTTGGTCTCAATTCCTTTTCACCTTTAATAAGTGCATGTTCAACATGTGTTCTGTGGTGTCTAACCAGGTTTTATTTTTGCTCACCAATGCGTCTTTTTCTGATGGTTTTAGCGCTGTTTTTGGCAATCAGTGGTGCCGGGGCACCTGGCCCTCACCTTGTTAACTTTTTGTTTTACTGCTAATTTTTCCCTTTCAGAATCGTTCCCTATTGTCATTGCTGTGGAGTTATGGCACAAGTCACTAGCCAACTGTAATATTTTGTTTGCTGTTACGCTGCATACAATACACATTTGGATCCGAGCATGGGCTACGGGTTCTCAGAGTAATGCTCCATATTGATTGTCTCGTTTCTGTTTGCAGGATTTTTCAGCCGGTACCCAATGCCAGCCCGGTGGGTTGCCATTGCCACACCGCTGCGAGATCTTGTCGGGACCAACTCCTGACAGAGATTAGGACTTCAGATCCCCCTTCAAAGTGGCAACTTTATGGATAGGCGTGAAACAGTGGTTAGGTATAGGTATGCTGGTAGCTGGTCCCTCGGTTCTGATAACTTTACCTGTTCGGAGGTTACCCTCTAATATTTGATGCACCTTTATAACTTTGGTTCTTCCGCTTCTGTAGCCCAGAAGCATTTATTTGTATTTTGTTTCATTTTTTGATGGGATGTTCTACGTTACTAAATCTTGTTATTTGCAAATCCCTTTAATGGCTGGTTTAAGTCCCACCAATCCATAGATAAGAGGCATCCCAATTTTTTTTACCTGATGCTTCTTCAGTTAATCGACTATGCAGGCTGTTTGTTGAATCCCACGGGAGATATCCCTGTTGTCCACAACCTTTAACTTGGCCTTTTCTGGGCCCTCAGAGTCAGCGAACTCGCCACACCGTCCAAGAATAGTTTTGTTGCCTTCAATTGTGTGCCATACTACTTATTGACCCTTCATGCGTATCCGCATTCAGGAGCCCAAACTGACCAAGTGGCCAGAGATTCTGGGATTAGACTGTTCCTTCCCCTGGCTCTACCTGCCCTTTGCTTTTCATGGAATTTTTGTTTGTCGGTCTACTGGTACCTCACTGTTAGTTTATTAGGATGGTTCCCCCCTTACTAGGTACCAGTTTACCGCTCCTTTTTTCGGTGCTGCCTCACCGCTTGCGGTTTTTTCACCCCCTGATCACTTTGGGCCTCATTCCTTTTCATTGTGGCAGCCACTGAGGCTGCCAGGGCGGGCTTTATCAGACCCTGATATACAGTGCATATTGGTAAATTGCGCTCTGCTTTTTTGTCAGATATGCATCGCACGATTTATTGCAGGAAGTAACCAATTTTATAGCACATTTACTTTAATTTCTTTAAAGGTTCGGCATTGCTATGAAAAAAAAAAAAAAAAAAGTTTTTGGATTGTTGGCAATTTCTACGTGTTTTGGGCTGTTCAGAGAGCTGGTAACAGTCGCAATCTTGGATTCTACTCTGTCGAACTGCTTAGTGGTTGGGTTCGAGGCCTGAGATGGCTCAGGTCTTGTTGGAGGTGGTTGCCATCAGCAGGCAGTTGTCTGCTACGATGATTTTAGTTGGAAGGTGACAACCGAAGGTTAATGCTTCAAGATGGTTTGCTCTTGGCAGATATCGGTCTGGATACAATTTTATCTATGATCCAGGGCGGCCTGGAGCAAGCCTTTTTTCCAAATGGTGGGGGTCGGAGTTCAGTTTGAGACTGGTCTCCTCCTTGGCATGTGTCAACAGCATTCTGGTGAGAGAGCGGAAGTCCTTGGTCCTGTGGTAGAGTGGCCCTTCTCACCTGGAGTCAAGTTATGTTTTACAAGTTCTAAAGAGTTTGGAAAAAGTTTATAAAATATGTTTTACAAGTTTTAATGAGTTTGGAAAAGTTTGTAAAATAATAATATATCAGTAAAGCTGTGACCGATATCTGCCAACAAAATGGTGTCTGTCTTTATTTCATTAGGACGGGCCTTTATTTGGATGCAATGGTTCTTTGTTTTTGTCTGTGCAGTCTGGTTCATACATGTAGTTGTCAAAATATTTGAATTTTTCCATCTACTCAGTTGTTATTTACAAAGTTGGCAGATAGTGAAAGTTGGGTCATCTTTTGCGGTCTCAAAAACGTTTGAGGCTAGGCAATCCTTCCTGCGGACTCCAGACCCACAACCGCTGCTAGCCACAGCCAGAGTTGTGGCTGAGGATGTAGTGCTTCTCATAGTTGCATCACTACGTGTTTTTGTGGGATATGTCATAGTAACATCCTCGGCTTCCTCCTCCTCTCGTCATCTACTGAGCTACTCAGCTGCTTGACTCTGGATTCACACTAAGTGGGATCTATAACTTCATCATTATTATTATTATTATTTATTATTATAGCGCCATTTATTCCATGGCGCTTTACAAGTGAAAGAGGGTATACGTACAACAATCATTAACAGTACAAGACAGACTGGTATAGGAGGAGAGAGGACCCTGCCCGCGAGGGCTCACAGTCTACAGGGAATGGGTGATGGTACAATAGGTGAGGACAGAGCTGGTTGCGCAGTGGTCTACTGGGCTGAGGGCTATTGTAGGTTGTAGGCTTGTTGGAAGAGGTGGGTCTTGAGGTTCCTCTTGAAGCTTTCCACGGTAGTGGAGAGTCTGATGTGCTGAGGTAGAGCGTTCCAGAGTATGGGGGATGCACGGGAGAAATCTTGTACACGATTGTGGGAAGAGGAGATAAGAGAGGAGCAGAGAAGGAGATCTTGTGAGGATCTAAGGTTGCGTGCAGGTAGGTACTGGGAGACTAGGTCACAGATGTAGGGAGGAGACAGGTTGTGCATGGCTTTGTATGTCATGGTTAATGTTTTGAACTGGAGTCGTTGGGCGATGGGAAGCCAGTGAAGGGATTGGCAGAGTGGCGAGGCTGGGGAGTAGCGAGGGGAGAGGTGGATTAAGCGGGCCGCAGAGTTTAGGATAGATTGGAGGGGTGCAAGAGTGTTGGAAGGGAGGCCAGAGAGCAGGAGGTTGCAGTAGTCGAGGCGGGAGATGATGAGGGCATGCACTAATGTTTTTGCAGATTCTTGGTTAAGGAAAGCACGGATCCGGGAGATATTTTTGAGTTGTAATCGGCATGAGTTAAAGAGGGCTTGGATGTGTGGCTTGAAGGATAGAGCAGAGTCGAGGGTCACTCCAAGGCAACGAGCTTGTGAGACTGGGGTGAGTGAGCAACCATCAAGTTTGATGGAAAGGCTTGTTGGAGGAGATGAGTGAGGAGGAGGAAAGACAATAAACTCTGTTTTGTCCATGTTAAGTTTTAGGAATCGTGCAGAGAAGAAGGATGAAATAGCAGACAAACATTGTGGTATTTTGGTTAGTAGAGAGGTAATGTCAGGTCCAGAGAGGTAGATCTGTGTGTCATCGGCATAGAGATGGTACTGGAAGCCGTGGGACTCTATGAGCTGTCCCAAGCCGAAGGTATAGATGGAGAACAGCAGGGGTCCAAGAACTGAGCCTTGAGGGACACCAACAGATAGGGGGCGAGATGAGGAAGTGGTGTGAGAATGGGAGACGCTGAAAGTTCGGTCGGTTAGGTATGAGGAGATCCAAGATAGGGCCAAGTCTGTGATGCCCAGAGATGAGAGAATCTGTAGTAGGAGGGAATGGTCTACTGTGTCGAAGGCAGAGGACAGGTCCAGGAGGAGGAGGATAGAGTAGTGTCGCTTGGCTTTGGCGGTTAGTAGATCATTGGTGACTTTGGTTAAGGCAGTTTCGGTAGAATGATGTGGTCGGAAGCCAGATTGAAGCCGGTCAAAGAGGGAGCAGGAGGAGAGGTATGAGGACAATTCAAGATGGACATGCTGTTCCAGTAGGTTTGAGGCGTAGGGGAGAAGGGATATGGGGCGATAGTTTGACACAGAGGATGGGTCAAGGGAGGGCTTTTTGAGGATGGGTGTAATAGAGGCATGTTTAAAGCATGAAGGGAATACACCACTTGCTAGTGATAGGTTGAAGAGATGGGTTAGGGCTGGGATGAGGACTGCGGTGATGTTGGGGATGAGGTGCGATGGGAGCGGGTCCAGGGCACAGGTGGTTAGATGTGATCTTGAGAGTAGAGTGGAGAGATTGTTTTCTGTCATGGTGGAGAAGCTGGATTTGGAGGAAGAGGGATGAGTAGCTATGATGAGGGGCTGTGGTGATTGTGGGCCAAAGCTTGCTCTGATGTTGTCAATCTTCCGCTTGAAGAAAGAGGCAAAGTCTTCAGCTGAGATGAGAGGAGAGGGAGGTGGTGCCGGAGGACGGAGGAGAGAATTGAAAGTGTTGAATAGCTGTTTAGGGTTGTGAGAGAAAGAAGATATGAGGGATGAGAAGTAGGTTTGTTTTGCAGCAGTGAGTGTGGACTGGAAAGTGGTGAGGGACTCTTTATATGCAATGAAGTGCTCAGTGGAATGAGACCTCTTCCATCTGCGCTCAGCAATTCTGGAAGCCCGTCTAAGTTCTTTAGTCTGCCTCGTGTGCCAGGGTTGCCTGTTGATTGTGCGGGTTTTGGTGTGTGTGAGGGGGGCAGCTGATTCGAGAGCTGCAGAGATTGTAGTGTTGTATAAAGTTGCAGCGGCATCTGCATCATGTAGAAATGCAATGTCTGTGAGGGGGAGAAGGGACTGAGAAAGGGCGTGTAAATCAATGTGTTTGATATTTCTGCGAGGGTGTGAAAATTTGTGGAGGGGGGGTTGCATACTTGGAGAAGAGAGGGAAGAGAATGTGAGTAGGTTGTGGTCAGACAGGGGGAGAGGCAAGTTAGAGAGGTTAGATAGGGAACAGAGGCGAGTGAAGATGAGGTCCAGCGTGTGGCCATCTTTGTGAGTAGCTGCAGAAGACCATTGGGTGAGGCTGAAGGAGGAAGTGAGTGTTAGAAGTTTGGAGACAGATGAGTGGGAAGTGTCAATGGGGATATTGAAATCACCCATGATGATGGTGGGGATGTCATCATCATGCTCTATGTTGTCCCCTCCTCATCTTTCTGACCTGACATCACAGGAAAGTATGTGTGCCCTTTAGGTATTTGAGTCTCATCATTACCTCCACCCCAGGCGCTTAATATCAGTTGACAAGGGTTGGGATCCTGCTGAGACCCTACTTTGTCCCAGCCAGGATCCAATTCACGAAGATTTTGGGCATCAATGCAGATGCTTTGCTTCTTTTCAGTCTGGGAATATGGAGTGGACCTGTGATGTCCATGTGTGGTTCCCCACAGTCAGTTTGCTGGTTGGAGATTTGTGATGTGGGCCCAAACAAATGTAATTTGGGTTGCACCTCTGGGAAATGAACTGTGTGTGATGTTGAGGTGCAGGAAGAGGAGGAGAGGCCACTTGATGCAGCGCTTGCCATCCACTCTAGCACATGCTGTTTATCAGCCTCATTTCGAAGTTGAATTGATGTGTGGTTGCCAAAGAAATCGAGCGGAGCAGGCTGTCCAGTAACGGGAGTTGTCCTCATTTCTCTTGGGATAGGATGAGTCGACATTTGCTCACTTGACCTTTCACTAACAGAACTTCCCACACATACACCTCCAACACCCCACTTATTCCCCTTTCCACGACAACCTCGCCGTGATTTACCACTCATGGTTAATGTATTCTTCCCCTCTGAAACAGATGATTCACAACCGTAAGCCCACACCTGTCAGACACCTAACACAAAGGATAAATTATTATTTTGAGGGACCGTATCAATTCCAGCTGACCATACCTGCATCCGTAAAACAAGAATAATACATGATAAAAGCACAGAACCATTTCAGACCCAAATGATGACAATCAAAACCACAGCGCGGTGTATCTGCATATTGTACAAAACATAGACTTCAGCAGACCATGCAGTGGGGAAAAAAGTATTTAGTTAGCCCCCAATTGTGCAAGTTCTCCCACTTAAAAAGATGAGATTTGCCTGTAATTGACATCATAGATGACCACAACTATTAGAGACAAAAGGAGAAAACAAATCCTGAAAATCACCGCGTCTGATGATTTGTTTTGCAAATTATGGTGGAATATAAGTATTTAGTCATCTAAAAAAATGCAAGATTTCTGGCTCTCATAGACCTGTAATTTCTTCTATAAGAGGCTCCTCTGTCCTCCACTCATTACCTGTAGTAATGGCTCCTGTTTGAACCTGTTATCAGTATAAAAGACACCTGTCCACAACCTCAAACAGTCATACTCCAAACTCCACTATGGTGAAGACCAGAGAGCTCTGGAAGGACACGAGAAACAAAATTGTAGCTCTGCACCAGGCTCGGAAGACTGAATCTGCAATAGGCAAGCAGCTTGGTGCATGAAATCAACTGTGGGAGCAATAATAAGAAAATGGAAGACATACAAGACCACTGATAATCTCCCTCAATTTGGGGCTCCATGCAAGATCTCACCCCGTGGGGTCAAAATGATCACAAGAACGGTGAGCAAAAATCCCAGAACCACACGGGGGACCTAGTGAATGACCTGCATAGAGCTGGGCTCACCGTAACAAAGGCTACCATCAGTAACACACTACGCCTCCAGGGACTCAGATCCTGCAGTGCCAGACTTGTTCCCCTGCTTAAGCCAGTACATGTCCGGGCCTATCTGAAGTTTGCTAGAGAGCATTTGAATTATTCAGAAGAGTATTGGGAGAATGTCATATGGTCTGATGAATCCAAAGTAGAACTGTTTGGTAGAAACATAACTCATCATGTTTGGAGGAGACAAAATGCTGAGTTGCATCCCAAGAACACCATACCTACTGTGAAGCATGGGAGTGGAAACATCATACTTTGGGGCTGTTTCTCTGCAAATGGACCAGGTACATGCAAGAATGAATGGGGCAATGTATTGTGAGATTTTGAGGGCAAACCTCCTTTCATCAGCAAGAACATTGAAGATGAAACATGGCTGGGTATTTCAGTATGATAATGATCCCAAGCACACCGCCAGGGCAACAAAGGAGTGTCTTTGTAAGAAGCATGTGAAGGTCCTGGAGTGGCCTAGCCAGTCTCCAGATCTCAACCCCATAGAAAACCTTTGGAGGTAGTTGAAAATCCTTGTTGCCCAGCGACAGGCCCAAAACATCACTGCTCTAGAGGAGATCTGCATGGAGGAATGGGCCAACATACCACCAACAGTGTGTGCCAACCGGAGGAATGGGCCAACATACCAAAAACAGTGTGTGCCAACCGGAGAAATGGGCCAACATACCGCCAACAGTGTGTGCCAACTGGAGGAATAGGCCAACATACCACCAACAGTGTGTGCCAACCGGAGGAATCGGCCAACATACCACCAACAGTGTGTGCCAACTGGAGGAATGGGCCAACATACCACCAACAGTGTGTGCCAACCGGAGGAATGGGCCAACATACCACCAACAGTGTGTGCCAACTGGAGGAATGGGCCAACATACCGCCAACAGTGTGTGCCAACCGGAGGAATGGGCCAACATACCACCAACTGTGTGTGCCAACTGGAGGAATGGGCCAACATACCACCAACAGTGTGTGCCAACCTTGTGAAGACATAAAACGTCTCACCTCTGTCATTGCCAACAAAGGATATAGAATAAAATATTGAGATGAACTTTTGTTATTGACCATATACTTATTTTCCACCATAATTTGCAAAAAAAAAAAAAAAATCTTCCAAATCAGAGGCGGTGATTTTCTGAATTTTCTAATTGTGTCTCTCATGGTTGTGGTCACCTCTGATGTCAGTTACAGGCTGACCTTATCTTTATAAGGGGAGACCCTGCACAATTGGGGACTAACTAAACTGAATAAATACTTTTATTCCCCACTGTAATTGTACTTGTGAGTTTCAGAGCCTCGGTCTCATGTAGATCAGGGGGGAGTTTTCATTTCCTCAAAGAACAATAAAAGGGAAATAAGCCCTTTACTGAGAATAAAGTTGAGTTCCCGTTTCCTGGAAAATGACCTAGACTCCCAGTATGTGGCGGTTTCCAAAAAACATGCACCAAAGAGCGCCAGCCATCATTTCTCTTCATCCTCCTTATATTCTGCTTCCATTTGTATTCATTCCAAAATTGTTATAATCCTGTTTGTAAAACCCCTGTGATGTCTGTATCCAGTCCAAAAATTGGACTACAAGAGTCCACCTATTTAGCCAATAAACCAGATACATTTTGGGAAAGATACACAGGTGCGAGTCTGTACTTTTTGATCTCCACTACGGTACACTTGTGCCGATCCTTGATGAGTACCTGAGTGAGAAAACTTTTCGTTTCTGACAGTGGGAAACAAGTGTAATTGGGGTGATACCTCTGAGGAATGAACTGTGTGTGATGTTGAGATGGAAGCAGTGGCGTACCGTCCATAGAGGCAGACCACGCCACTGCTACGGCGCCTGTGAGGTGGAGGGGCCCGGAGGCAGCTGCCCACTGTGTGTACATTTTGACTTTCTCTTTCATGCCCCCGTGGCATCTCCAAGCAGCTGATTAAGGCCGCTGGGCCCCCGCACTGATTGTATAGCTGCAGGCTGGCCGCAATGCAGAGATGCAGTCTCACTCACGGCACACTGTGCGCGGCCTGTGCTGAAGAGGAGGGCGTGGCCAGGCAGCTTCCTCTTCCAGTCAGAGAGCAGTGAGAGATGCCAGGAAAAAAACAGCCAATCAGGAGAGGGGGCGGAGCTTCTTCAGTACAGCGTGGGAGAAACAAAGATGAACAGGAAAACAGAGTAGAGACCATAGAAAAGAGAGAAGATCAAACAAAGCATTAAAACCAGTGAGAAGCAGAGAACAGGAGGAATGGAAAGAGAAAGGAGAGGAGAAGCCGCCAGGAGACAGGAAGTGCAGCAGTGAGGCCGGAGTCACTGACCATCTCTCACAGCACAGGAGCAGGGATTATAATGTACAAATGTCTGCCTGTAATGTGGCGCCCCTGACCTGGTCAGGCACCACTGAGTACTGCACCCATGCTGGGGACAGTACAACACAGGTAATCCAGAAGGCTGACCGGGGTGTGGTACACAGGCGCATAGTGATCAGGTCTCACACATGTACCTATGAGAGGACCCCTGGGGATCCCAGGAGGGGGAAAAGCCTTCACCTCCACTGGAATAGTGGAGGGGGCCAAAAGCCTCCATCTCCTCTCAAGGGGTGTGGTAAGAGAGTCTGGTTGCTAGGTGGCGTAGGCAAGAACAGGAGAGGAGGGACAGTGAGCCAGGCAGTGCAGAGTCCAGGGAGCTCGAGTGAGGAGCAGATCCCGTGGGCTGCTGTAGTCTGACAGCGTCCGCGCAGTGGCTACCGACGGGGGAGAACGGTCAACTAGGAGTGCTACCCGAAATCCATCTTCAGCTAGAGAGAGAGCAACGGAGTGGGAAGTAAGGAGACTGCTAGAGAGTACCAGGCCCAAACGGGCGGCAGATCCCGAAGCGGAGATAGATCCAGCTTTCTTTTGCTAAACCTGCCGGTGTGGGGCTCTCAAAGCCCACGCCACAACACCACAAAAGCCGCAGCCACGTAGCCACAGTTAGGGCCCATAGGTCACAGGAGGCAAGCAGCTGGAGTGGCCTGGTCCAGGCAACAAGCAAACGGCAAACGAAGGGGAGAGAGGCTGCAGCATCTTCCCTGGGTGACCCCCATAGGGACTCAAAGTCGGGGTTACCCCAAACCACCAAGGGCTAAGGAAGGCGAGTTAGTAGTCACCCTCACAAGTCAGCCTGAAGGACACCTGGTTCCCACTTGGTTCATCCCAGCTACGCCCGGGTCACTCACCCTGCCATCAACTGTGAGTAAAAACCCTGAAAGACATCCTGCCTGTGTTGAGTCATTCTGCGCCTTGTAGTTCTACGCACCTACACAGGGCCCTGGGGCTTGCCTCACTCTCAGGGGGCTATTCCAACTAACTGCACTCACCATCAGCCCCAGGCGTCCCTCAACCTGCAGTGGCGGTCCCCCACTGACCGCAATACTGAGAGTGGCGTCACGACAAGAAGAAGATCTCCTACCTGTGACAAGATCCAGCCGAGTGGAGTCCCTGAAGGTAATGCACCGACACAACACCTGTGGGGCTTCACATCTGGCGTCACGAACAGGATAAGGACTAGACCTGTTCAGACAGGTGACCATGTGCCTGGGCGGTCCGCTTGGAAAATTGGAAGCGCCGCCATATTGCCACCATGAAAAGCGCGCTGAAAAACAACAGCAGCCCGCGCTGGGAGAAGTTACCGCCCACGAAGAGGTGTGGCTACCCAGAGATCCCCTGCAGAGTTCTGACCTCGCTTGTGAAGAGAGCGGAAGCGTCCAGAGACGGCGGGAAGGAAAGAGAGCCACAAGCCTGCTGCTGCAGAGAGAAGAAATGGAGTCCAGACGTGGATACCCAGAACCAGGCTCTGCTGCCTGGTGGTGCCGGGAGCTTGCTATCTTCTGCGATCAGCTGGAGGCCAGGATTATGCGACAGCTCAGTGAGGGACGCACGGAGCTTCTGGAGATGGCTGCGGCGGTTCGGACCTACGAGGAGGGAGCCGCGCGACGCCTGCCAGATCGAGCGGCGACGACTCAGATCCCGATGGTGCCACCGATGGGTGAGTCCAGAGTTGCCCCGGCCAGCGCAAGTGCTCCGACCCCTGCTGCTACGACCGCGGTCCCAGAAGAGGCGCCTGGCGCGGCGACGCTGAGCGAGGCCGCAGCCACGCTAGGTGCGGCCCGCCAAATCCAGGCCGCCGCAGCGACACCCCGCCTGGCCCGCAAAGGTCCGACTGCCACGGCGATACTCATCCGTGCCGCAGGTGTGACGCTGACCCAGGCTGCCACCCTGCTGAGCCCAGTCCGCCAAGACCCCACCGCAGCAGCGACGCTCGTTCGAGCCGCAAGTGAGATGCTGAACCAGGCCGCAGCCCCGCCAGGTGCGGCCCGTCAAGCCCCGATCACTGCAGCGACGCCCAGCTCCACCTGCACGGACCCCATTGAGGATGCGACGCCAATTCAGACCGCGGCTGCAATGCCCAGTCCGGCCCGCCAAGAACTGGCCGCAACAGCGACGCAGATCCAGGCCGCCGCCATGCCAGGCTCGGCCCGCACAGACCAGGCCGCCGCCATGCCAGGCGCGGCCCGCCAAGACCAGGCCGCCGCAGCGATGACCTGCGCGGCCCGCCAAGAAAAGACTACATCACCATTTATCCCGGCCTGCAGGGCCAGAGCAGACACCGCTCCCCAGTCTAAGGAAGTCCCTACTAGGAAATCCCTGGTAGGTGAGGACCCCGCATACTGGCAGCTGAAGGCTGACTTGGAGGCCAAGTTCCCACAGGAGATGGTGGACCAGTACATGCTCCCTCCGCACACCCCTAAGGCAACCCCTGCAGCAACCACGCCGAAGAGTCCACCGCCTGGGCCAGCTGAGGAACACTCATCCCCGGCGCTGCCACGACCAGAGTGCAGCGAAGAACTAAGGGGGAGAGGAGGGCAAGAAGCTGAGGAGTTGCCCCCGGAGCCAGCAGCAGTGCTAGTCCCAGAGCCGGAGATGCAGCCATATTCCCGCTGGGACGAGGAAGACCTGACACCTCCTGCTGAAGAAGACCTGCCCAACCGCCCCACCTGGGAGCTTGTAAGCTGCACTTCGCAGAATCCAGCCCGCAAGACACAGCGCCGCAGCAGAACCCAGTTTTCCCCTGCACCGCCATCCCCAGAGCAGAGAGAAGTCACGGCCAGAGACCTACAAGAAAAACGGTTCCTGAGAAGAGCTAAAGCACAGATCAGAGGACCCCTGCGTCGAGGAATTGTCGAAGATTTCAGCCTCAAATCAGGGTACGGCTTTATAGTATCACCTGGTGTGAAGGAAGGGATTTTCGTCAATCGAAGGGATGTGAGAGCCCATTTGCCCAGAGGACACCCTGGAAGAAATTTGAAGATAGGAGACTCAGTGGAGTTCACTATGCATCAAGGAGAAAGAGGCTGGTATGCCCTAGATGTTGCACCATGTCCTAGAAGTCCTTGCAGAAGCCCTGCAGTCACAACAGAAGATGAAGACAGAGACACTGAAGAAGAGGAAAGAAAGGATCAAGAAACAGACGATAAAAGCACAGGAAGTAACAGATGCCCCAGCCCTACAGGCCCAAGCCCTGGTAAGGAGGAAACAGGAGCAAAGTTCACATAAAGCAAGAAGAAAGCATGCAGCAAGTTAAAGTTTTGAAAAGTTTGAAGTTTTGCAACGTTTACGTTTAAGTATGTGCCCACATAAACTTGTGTGAGAAAACCATAAACCTTAAGGCTATGAACTGGCTATAGCCACAAACTCTCGCAGTGTAAATAGTTACACCACGGGCACCACTACCAGAGTCAGCCTGTTTAGGGGCTTGGCTCGTCTGCAACCAGGAGGAGCCCGTCCGTATATAGGGCCTTGGCTCACCTGCGACCAGAGAGCATGCCTGTTTATGGGGCCTGGCTCTCCACCACAAAGAGGGTACCTGGTCAGCACCAACTGTGGGGGCCGCCTCTACATCCTGCCAGAAGTGGCTGAAGGCGCGACTCCACCAGGCCAGGTATACCCTGAAACCACCAGCCCATGAAAGCCGCCTCTACATCCTGCCAGAAGTGGCTGAAGGCGCGGCCAACGTGAAAGGGTTTTGGGTGGGTTAACGGACTTGTGGGTGGAGGGTGGTGATGTATGATAGCTGGTGGTCTTAAAATGTTTTACCATGTTTTAATGTTTTATGCATTTTAAAATGTTGTCTTGCAGCCCGAGGACGTGCTGGTGATAACTAAGGGGGAATGTGGCGCCCCTGACCTGGTCAGGCACCACTGAGTACTGCACCCATGCTGGGGACAGTACAACACAGGTAATCCAGAAGGCTGACCGGGGTGTGGTACACAGGCGCATAGTGATCAGGTCTCACACATGTACCTATGAGAGGACCCCTGGGGATCCCAGGAGGGGGAAAAGCCTTCACCTCCACTGGAATAGTGGAGGGGGCCAAAAGCCTCCATCTCCTCTCAAGGGGTGTGGTAAGAGAGTCTGGTTGCTAGGTGGCGTAGGCAAGAACAGGAGAGGAGGGACAGTGAGCCAGGCAGTGCAGAGTCCAGGGAGCTCGAGTGAGGAGCAGATCCCGTGGGCTGCTGTAGTCTGACAGCGTCCGCGCAGTGGCTACCGACGGGGGAGAACGATCAACTAGGAGTGCTACCCGAAATCCATCTTCAGCTAGAGAGAGAGCAACGGAGTGGGAAGTAAGGAGACTGCTAGAGAGTACCAGGCCCAAACGGGCGGCAGATCCCGAAGCGGAGATAGATCCAGCTTTCTTTTGCTAAACCTGCCGGTGTGGGGCTCTCAAAGCCCACGCCACAACACCACAAAAGCCGCAGCCACGTAGCCACAGTTAGGGCCCATAGGTCACAGGAGGCAAGCAGCTGGAGTGGCCTGGTCCAGGCGACAAGCAAACGGCAAACGAAGGGGAGAGAGGCTGCAGCATCTTCCCTGGGTGACCCCCATAGGGACTCAAAGTCGGGGTTACCCCAAACCACCAAGGGCTAAGGAAGGCGAGTTAGTAGTCACCCTCACAAGTCAGCCTGAAGGACACCTGGTTCCCACTTGGTTCATCCCAGCTACGCCCGGGTCACTCACCCTGCCATCAACTGTGAGTAAAAACCCTGAAAGACATCCTGCCTGTGTTGAGTCATTCTGCGCCTTGTAGTTCTACGCACCTACACAGGGCCCTGGGGCTTGCCTCACTCTCAGGGGGCTATTCCAACTAACTGCACTCACCATCAGCCCCAGGCGTCCCTCAACCTGCAGTGGCGGTCCCCCACTGACCGCAATACTGAGAGTGGCGTCACGACAAGAAGATCTCCTACCTGTGACAAGATCCAGCCGAGTGGAGTCCCTGAAGGTAATGCACCGACACAACACCTGTGGGGCTTCACAGTAACACTACAAAAACTGCCCTGTGCTGTGCCCTTACACCGTGTGTGTGTGTGTGTGTGTGTGTGCTGCTCCTGAGCTGTGTTGTGTATGTGTGTGTGTGTGTGTGTGTGTGTGTGTGTTGCTCTTGTGCTGTGCCATCACTGTATGTGTTGTGGCTGTGTGTGTGTGTGTGTGTGTGTGTTGCTCCTGTGCTGTGCCATTACTGTGTGTTGTGGCTGTGTGTGTGTGTGTGTCTGTATGTGTGTGCTGCTCCTGAGCTGTGTCGTGTGTGGTGTGTGTGTGTGTGTGTTGCTCTTGTGCTGTGCCATCACTGTGTGTGTGTGGCTGTGTGTGTGTGTGTTGCTCCTGAGCTGTGCCATGTGTGTTGCTCCTGTGCCATCACTGTGTGCGTGTGTGTGCGCGTGTGTGTGGCTGTGTGTGGCTGTGGCTGTGTGTGTTGTGGCTGTGTGTGGCTGTGGCTGTGTGTGTTGTGGCTGTGTGTGCTGTGGCTGTGTGTGGCTGTGGCTGTGTGTGTTGTGGCTGTGTGTGTTGTGGCTGTATGTGTGTGTGTGGCTGTGTGTGTGTGTGTGTGTGTGTGGCTGTGTGTGTGTGTGTGTGTGGCTGTGGCTGTGTCTGTTGTGGCTGTGGCTGTGTGTGGCTGTGTGTGTTGTGGCTGTGTGTGTGTGGCTGTGTGTATGTGTGTGTGGCTGTGTGTGTGGCTGTGTGTGTGTGTGGCTGTGACTGTGCATGTGTGTGTGTGTCTGTGTGTGTCTGTGT
Organism: Anomaloglossus baeobatrachus; assembly: GCF_048569485.1. Lineage (NCBI taxonomy): Eukaryota > Metazoa > Chordata > Amphibia > Anura > Aromobatidae > Anomaloglossus > Anomaloglossus baeobatrachus. The sequence goes on along the minus strand of NC_134354.1, from coordinate 793,628,705 downwards.
GTGTTGTGGCTGTGTGTGTGGCTGTGTGTGTGTGTTGTGGCTGTGTGTGTGTGTGGCTGTGTGTGTGTTGTGGCTGTGTGTGTGTGTGTGTGGCTGTGTGTGTGTCTGGCTGTGTGTGTGTGTGTGTGGCTGTGTGTGTGTGTGTGGCTGTGTGTGTGTGTGTGTGTCTGTGTGTGTGTGGCTGTGTGTGTGTGTTGTGGCTGCGTGTGTGTGGCTCTGTGTGTGTGTGTGTGTGTGTGGCTGTGTGTGTGTGTGTGTGGCTGTGGTTGTGCATGTGTGTGTGTCTGTGTGTGTTGTGGCTGTGTGTGTGTGTGTGTGTGGCTGTGTGTGTGTTGTGGCTGTGTGTGTGTGTGTGTGTGTGTGTGTGTGTGGCTGTGTGTGTGTCTGGCTGTGTGTGTGTGTGTGTGTGGCTGTGTGTGTGTGTGTGGCTGTGTGTGTGTGTGTGTGTGGCTGTGTGTGTGTGGCTGTGTGTGTGTGTTGTGGCTGCGTGTGTGGCTGTGTGTGTGTGTGTGTGTGTGTGTGTGTGTGTGTGGCTGTGTGTGTGTGTGTGTGGCTGTGTGTGTGTGTGTGGCTGTGTGTGTGTGTGTGTGTGTGTGTGTGTGTGGCTGTGGTGTGTGTTATATATGTACTTTGTAGAGTTTTACTGTATTTCCTAATTCTATAAAGGGGGTCATAATTGTAACCATTAAATGGGGGAGAGAGATGTGAAAATGTAAATTGTGTGCAGTGAGGGGCACAAAGAAGGACATCCCTACTTTAGGCCAAGTTCACATATTGCAGATATTTTTTGGGATTTGCGGTGTGAACCCACTGGTCTTGGTGCAGTGGGCTCTGCTCAGTAACAGGACGGTGATTATATTCAGACTTTTGCTATGGGGCCCCATGATTTCTATGTACGCCCCTGGATGGAAGAAGAGGAGGAGAGGCCACTTGCTGCAGCGCTTGCCATCCTCTCCAGCACCTGCTGTTTCTGGCCCCCATTTACAAGGTGAAGCGATGTGCAGCTGCTAAAGAAATGGAGTGGAGTAGCCCGTCCAGTAATGGAAGTTGTTCTCTTTTCTCCTATGCCTCGAACACTCCCCCGTCCACCATGACCTCATGATTTACCACTCATGATTGAATACCCTTCCCCTTTGAAACATGTTTCACAACCCTACGAAATTCTGTATTTCTTGGCTGAAATGGCAATATTGGGATGGCCCACAGAAGTACCAATACCTATTGAGATGGTTCACTGGTAGTGATGAATGGACTTGCCGGGTAGGTATTATCTTTTTTTAAAACTCGGTTTCGGTCTAGAATCCGATCCCCATAGAAGTCTATGGGGATCAGAATCCAGAGATTAAAAATGTTGGTAGAAGGGATGGGGAGATAGGAGCGCGATGTTACCGAGGATCTCTCATGGCGGTACGCTGCTTCCAGGTCACGCATTCACTTCCTGGGCCGCACATTACCTTTATTGAATATGCACTGCTTATGATGTAGACGCACATAGCGCCTGTGATTGGTTGCAGTCAGATGCACCCCCAAACTGAGTGGCATTATTTCAGCTGACTGCTTTCAATCACAGGCTCTATGCAGATGTGAGCTGCTGTATTGTCTGGGGCCGAATGCAATACCAGATTTTCTCACTGCACTCGTGCGAGTCATGCACCAGTGTGACTCTACCCGTACAGTAAAAATAAATAAAAAAATTGGCAGCGGGTTCCTCCATATTATGATACCCAGCACAGATAAAGCCCACAGCTACAGAGGCTGCAGCCCCCAGCCATGCGCTTATCTTTGCTGTGTATCAAAATAAGAGGAACCACATGCGGCTTTTTTTTAAAAAAAATATTAAACTAACTAATTAAATAGAACAGCGTGCGGTACCCCCCAATTTTGATTCCCAGCCAAGATAAAGCCCGACAGCTAGAGGCTAGTTATTGGCCGCCCCCCCAGCCTAAAAATTAAAAATAGTAACCTGCAGCCGCCCAGGATTGTCTCATCCATTAGATGTGACATGAACTGGTGCAGTGGCAATGGGAATAATGAGGGGTTAATGGCAGCCCACAGCTGCCACTAAGTCCTAGATTAGTAATGGCAGGCGTCTATGAGACCCCCCATTAGTAATCTGTAAGTGAAAGTAAATAAACCCAAACACCGTAAAAACCCTTTATTTGGTATAAAATACAAAAAACACCCTCTTTCACCACTTTATTAACCCCTTTAACACCCCTGCAGGTCCAACGTAATCCACACAAGGTCCCACAGTGATTCGCTCTGCTGCATCTCAGTCATAGCGAGCGGCCATAGGGCATGACTGCCCACTGTGACTGCAGACAGACAATGACTGAGTCGCCATGAACTATGACCTCACTATGACCTCACAGGTGTGAACCTCCAGCTGTGACCACAAATCACCTGAGTGATGTCACAGCTGATCGTGGCTCAATCTCTGTCTGCAGTCACAGCGTGCATTCATGCTCTATGGCCACTTGCTGTGACTGAGATATAGCAGAGCTCAATTACCATTGAACCTCGTATGGATTATGTCATACCTGCAAGGGTGTTTTGGGGTTAATAAAGTGGTGAAACAGGGTGTTGTTTTGTATTTTAGTACAAATAAAGGATTTTTCTGTGTTTGCGTTTATTTATTTTTACTTATAGGATTAGAGATGGGGGGTCTCATAGACCGGTCTGGTCATTACTAATTTTGGGCTTGATGACAGTTGTGTGCTGTTATTAACCCCTTATTACCCCAATTGCTACCGCACTAGGGCAATTGGGAAGAGCCGGGTAAAGCACTGAGCTTGTCGCATCAAGTTCTCAATTGAATATACGTCTCTTTTAGTAATTAATATATCTGTGCAACAAGTATTGAGCCATTTCATACAAGTCTCTGGTAATAATCTTGCCCATGTTGCAAGTTTAGGACACTTCTCTAGGGGGGATTCATAGTTATCCCCTCCCCTGTTAGAATTAGCATAAGCATTATACAAATTATTCACTTTTTCCCTTGCAGGACCTGTGTGAGGTCATACCCATGTGACTTGCACATTTTTATGGAAGATTTCCCAGAAAAATGTTCGTGCCCCCCACTGACTTCCATTATACTCAGATGCTGAAGTCGCGTCCATCGGAGCATTCAACTGCTTTTATCGAGTACCGAGCACCTGAGCATGGTAATATACGCTCTTCACTAGTTACCAGTACCGAGCACCTGAGCATGGTAATATACGCTCTTCACTAGTTACCAGTACTGAGCACCCGGGCATGGTAATATACGCTCTTCACTAGTTACCAGTACTGAGCACCTGAGCATGGTAATATACGCTCTTCACTAGTTACCAGTACTGAGCACCTGAGCATGGTAATATACGCTCTTCACTAGTTACCAGTACTGAGCACCCGGGCATGGTAATATACGCTCTTCACTAGTTACCAGTACTGAGCACCCGGGCATGGTAATATACGCTCTTCACTAGTTACCAGTACTGAGCACCCGGGCATGGTAATATACGCTCATCACTAGTTACCAGTACTGAGCACCCGGGCATGGTAATATACGCTCTTCACTAGTTACCAGTACTGAGCACCTGAGCATGGTAATATACGCTCTTCACTAGTTACCAGTACTGAGCACCTGAGCATGGTAATATACGCTCTTCACTAGTTACCAGTACTGAGCACCCGGGCATGGTAATATACGCTCTTCACTAGTTACCAGTACTGAGCACCCGGGCATGGTAATATACGCTCTTCACTAGTTACCAGTACTGAGCACCTGAGCATGGTAATATACGCTCTTCACTAGTTACCAGTACTGAGCACCCGGGCATGGTAATATACGCTCATCACTAGTTACCAGTACTGAGTACCCGGGCATGGTAATATACGCTCATCACTAGTTACCAGTACTGAGCACCCGAGCATGGTAATATACGCTCTTCACTAGTTACCAGTACCGAGCACCTGAGCATGGTAATATTCGCTCATCACTAGTTACCAGTACTGAGTACCCGGGCATGGTAATATACGCTCATCACTAGTTACCAGTACTGAGTACCCGGGCATGGTAATATACGCTCATCACTAGTTACCAGTACCGAGCACCTGAGCATGGTAATATACGCTCTTCACTAGTTACCAGTACTGAGTACCTGAGCATGGTAATATACACTCTTCACTAGTTACCAGTACTGAGCACCCGAGCATGGTAATATACGCTCTTCACTAGTTACCAGTACTGAGCACCCGGGCATGGTAATATACGCTCTTCACTAGTTACCAGTACTGAGCACCTGAGCATGGTAATATACGCTCTTCACTAGTTACCAGTACTGAGCACCTGAGCATGGTAATATACGCTCATCACTAGTTACCAGTACTGAGCACCCGAGCATGGTAATATACGCTCATCACTAGTTACCAGTACTGAGTACCCGGGCATGGTAATATACGCTCATCACTAGTTACCAGTACTGAGTACCCGGGCATGGTAATATACGCTCTTCACTAGTTACCAGTACCGAGCACCTGAGCATGGTAATATACGCTCTTCACTAGTTACCAGTACTGAGCACCCGGGCATGGTAATATACGCTCTTCACTAGTTACCAGTACTGAGTACCCGGGCATGGTAATATACGCTCTTCACTAGTTACCAGTACTGAGTACCCGGGCATGGTAATATACGCTCTTCACTAGTTACCAGTACTGAGTACCCGAGCATGGTAATATACGCTCATCACTAGTTACCAGTACTGAGTACCCGAGCATGGTAATATATGCTCATCACTAGTTACCAGTACTGAGTACCCGAGCATGGTAATATACGCTCATCACTAGTTACCAGTACTGAGTACCCGGGCATGGTAATATACGCTCATCACTAGTTACCAGTACTGAGTACCCGAGCATGGTAATATACGCTCTTCACTAGTTACCAGTACTGAGTACCCGGGCATGGTAATATACGCTCATCACTAGTTACCAGTACTGAGTACCCGAGCATGGTAATATACGCTCATCACTAGTTACCAGTACTGAGTACCCGAGCATGGTAATATACGCTCATCACTAGTTACCAGTACTGAGTACCCGAGCATGGTAATATACGCTCATCACTAGTTACCAGTACTGAGTACCCGGGCATGGTAATATACGCTCATCACTAGTTACCAGTACTGAGTACCCGAGCATGGTAATATACGCTCATCACTAGTTACCAGTACTGAGCACCTGAGCATGGTAATATACGCTCATCACTAGTTACCAGTACTGAGTACCCGGGCATGGTAATATACGCTCATCACTAGTTACCAGTACTGAGTACCTGGGCATGGTAATATACGCTCTTCACTAGATACCAGTACTGAGTACCCGGGCATGGTAATATATGCTCTTCACTAGTTACCAGTACTGAGTACCCGGGCATGGTAATATACGCTCATCACTAGTTACCAGTACTGAGTACCCGAGCATGGTAATATACGCTCATCACTAGTTACCAGTACTGAGTACCCGAGCATGGTAATATACGCTCATCACTAGTTACCAGTACTGAGTACCCGAGCATGGTAATATACGCTCATCACTAGTTACCAGTACTGAGTACCCGGGCATGGTAATATACGCTCATCACTAGTTACCAGTACTGAGTACCCGAGCATGGTAATATACGCTCATCACTAGTTACCAGTACTGAGTACCCGAGCATGGTAATATACGCTCATCACTAGTTACCAGTACTGAGCACCCGGGCATGGTAATATACGCTCATCACTAGTTACCAGTACTGAGCACCTGAGCATGGTAATATACGCTCATCACTAGTTACCAGTACTGAGTACCCGGGCATGGTAATATACGCTCATCACTAGTTACCAGTACTGAGTACCCGGGCATGGTAATATACGCTCATCACTAGTTACCAGTACTGAGCACCTGAGCATGGTAATATACGCTCATCACTAGTTACCAGTACTGAGTACCCGGGCATGGTAATATACGCTCATCACTAGTTACCAGTACTGAGTACCCGGGCATGGTAATATACGCTCTTCACTAGATACCAGTACTGAGTACCCGGGCATGGTAATATACGCTCTTCACTAGTTACCAGTACAGAGCACCCGGGCATGGTAATATACGCTCTTCACTAGTTACCAGTACTGAGTACCCGGGCATGGTAATCTACGCTCTTCACTAGATACCAGTACTGAGTACCCGGGCATGGTAATATACGCTCTTCACTAGTTACCAGTACTGAGTACCCGGGCATGGTAATATACGCTCTTCACTAGTTACCAGTACCGAGCACCTGAGCATGGTAATATTCGCTCATCACTAGTTACCAGTACTGAGTACCCGGGCATGGTAATATACGCTCATCACTAGTTACCAGTACTGAGTACCCGGGCATGGTAATATACGCTCATCACTAGTTACCAGTACCGAGCACCTGAGCATGGTAATATACGCTCTTCACTAGTTACCAGTACTGAGTACCTGAGCATGGTAATATACACTCTTCACTAGTTACCAGTACTGAGCACCTGAGCATGGTAATATACGCTCTTCACTAGTTACCAGTACTGAGCACCTGAGCATGGTAATATACGCTCATCACTAGTTACCAGTACTGAGCACCCGAGCATGGTAATATACGCTCATCACTAGTTACCAGTACTGAGTACCCGGGCATGGTAATATACGCTCATCACTAGTTACCAGTACTGAGTACCCGGGCATGGTAATATACGCTCTTCACTAGTTACCAGTACTGAGCACCCGGGCATGGTAATATACGCTCTTCACTAGTTACCAGTACTGAGCACCCGGGCATGGTAATATACGCTCTTCACTAGTTACCAGTACTGAGTACCCGGGCATGGTAATATACGCTCTTCACTAGTTACCAGTACTGAGTACCCGGGCATGGTAATATACGCTCTTCACTAGTTACCAGTACTGAGTACCCGAGCATGGTAATATACGCTCATCACTAGTTACCAGTACTGAGTACCCGAGCATGGTAATATATGCTCATCACTAGTTACCAGTACTGAGTACCCGAGCATGGTAATATACGCTCATCACTAGTTACCAGTACTGAGTACCCGGGCATGGTAATATACGCTCATCACTAGTTACCAGTACTGAGTACCCGAGCATGGTAATATACGCTCTTCACTAGTTACCAGTACTGAGTACCCGGGCATGGTAATATACGCTCATCACTAGTTACCAGTACTGAGTACCCGAGCATGGTAATATACGCTCATCACTAGTTACCAGTACTGAGTACCCGAGCATGGTAATATACGCTCATCACTAGTTACCAGTACTGAGTACCCGAGCATGGTAATATACGCTCATCACTAGTTACCAGTACTGAGTACCCGGGCATGGTAATATACGCTCATCACTAGTTACCAGTACTGAGTACCCGAGCATGGTAATATACGCTCATCACTAGTTACCAGTACTGAGCACCTGAGCATGGTAATATACGCTCATCACTAGTTACCAGTACTGAGTACCCGGGCATGGTAATATACGCTCATCACTAGTTACCAGTACTGAGTACCCGGGCATGGTAATATACGCTCTTCACTAGATACCAGTACTGAGTACCCGGGCATGGTAATATATGCTCATCACTAGTTACCAGTACTGAGTACCCGAGCATGGTAATATACGCTCTTCACTAGTTACCAATACTGAGTACCCGGGCATGGTAATATACGCTCATCACTAGTTACCAGTACTGAGTACCCGAGCATGGTAATATACGCTCATCACTAGTTACCAGTACTGAGTACCCGAGCATGGTAATATACGCTCATCACTAGTTACCAGTACTGAGTACCCGAGCATGGTAATATACGCTCATCACTAGTTACCAGTACTGAGTACCCGGGCATGGTAATATACGCTCATCACTAGTTACCAGTACTGAGTACCCGAGCATGGTAATATACGCTCATCACTAGTTACCAGTACTGAGTACCCGAGCATGGTAATATACGCTCATCACTAGTTACCAGTACTGAGCACCCGGGCATGGTAATATACGCTCATCACTAGTTACCAGTACTGAGCACCTGAGCATGGTAATATACGCTCATCACTAGTTACCAGTACTGAGTACCCGGGCATGGTAATATACGCTCATCACTAGTTACCAGTACTGAGTACCCGGGCATGGTAATATACGCTCATCACTAGTTACCAGTACTGAGCACCTGAGCATGGTAATATACGCTCATCACTAGTTACCAGTACTGAGTACCCGGGCATGGTAATATACGCTCATCACTAGTTACCAGTACTGAGTACCCGGGCATGGTAATATACGCTCTTCACTAGATACCAGTACTGAGTACCCGGGCATGGTAATATACACTCTTCACTAGATACCAGTACTGAGTACCCGGGCATGGTAATATACGCTCTTCACTAGTTACCAGTACTGAGTACCCGGGCATGGTAATATACACTCTTCACTAGTTACCAGTACTGAGTACCCGGGCATGGTAATATACGCTCATCACTAGTTACCAGTACTGAGCACCCGGGCATGGTAATATACGCTCTTCACTAGTTACCAGTACTGAGTACCTGGGCATGGTAATATACGCTCATCACTAGTTACCAGTACTGAGCACCCGGGCATGGTAATATACGCTCATCACTAGTTACCAGTACTGAGTACCCGAGCATGGTAATATACGCTCATCACTAGTTACCAGTACTGAGCACCCGAGCATGGTAATATACGCTCTTCACTAGTTACCAGTACTGAGTACCCGGGCATGGTAATATACGCTCTTCACTAGTTACCAGTACTGAGTACCCGGGCATGGTAATATACGCTCTTCACTAGTTACCAGTACTGAGCACCTGAGCATGGTAATATACGCTCATCACTAGTTACCAGTACTGAGTACCCGGGCATGGTAATATACGCTCATCACTAGTTACCAGTACTGAGCACCCGAGCATGGTAATATACGCTCATCACTAGTTACCAGTACTGAGTACCCGGGCATGGTAATATACGCTCATCACTAGTTACCAGTACTGAGCACCCGAGCATGGTAATATACGCTCATCACTAGTTACCAGTACTGAGTACCCGGGCATGGTAATATACGCTCATCACTAGTTACCAGTACTGAGTACCCGGGCATGGTAATATACGCTCTTCACTAGTTACCAGTACTGAGTACCCGGGCATGGTAATATACGCTCATCACTAGTTACCAGTACTGAGTACCCGGGCATGGTAATATACGCTCATCACTAGTTACCAGTACTGAGTACCCGGGCATGGTAATATACGCTCATCACTAGTTACCAGTACTGAGCACCCGAGCATGGTAATATACGCTCATCACTAGTTACCAGTACTGAGTACCCGGGCATGGTAATATACGCTCTTCACTAGTTACCAGTACTGAGCACCCGAGCATGGTAATATACGCTCATCACTAGTTACCAGTACTGAGTACCCGGGCATGGTAATATACGCTCATCACTAGTTACCAGTACTGAGTACCCGGGCATGGTAATATACGCTCTTCACTAGTTACCAGTACTGAGTACCCGGGCATGGTAATATACGCTCATCACTAGTTACCAGTACTGAGTATCCGGGCATGGTAATATACGCTCATCACTAGTTACCAGTACTGAGTACCCGGGCATGGTAATATACGCTCTTCACTAGTTACCAGTACTGAGTACCCGGGCATGGTAATATACGCTCATCACTAGTTACCAGTACTGAGCACCCGGGCATGGTAATATACGCTCATCACTAGTTACCAGTACTGAGCACCCGAGCATGGTAATATACGCTCTTCACTAGTTACCAGTACTGAGTATCCGGGCATGGTAATATACGCTCATCACTAGTTACCAGTACTGAGTACCCGGGCATGGTAATATACGCTCTTCACTAGTTACCAGTACTGAGTACCCGGGCATGGTAATATACGCTCATCACTAGTTACCAGTACTGAGTATCCGGGCATGGTAATATACGCTCATCACTAGTTACCAGTACTGAGTACCCGGGCATGGTAATATACGCTCTTCACTAGTTACCAGTACTGAGTACCCGGGCATGGTAATATACGCTCATCACTAGTTACCAGTACTGAGTATCCGGGCATGGTAATATACGCTCATCACTAGTTACCAGTACTGAGTACCCGGGCATGGTAATATACGCTCATCACTAGTTACCAGTACTGAGTACCCGGGCATGGTAATATACGCTCTTCACTAGTTACCAGTACTGAGTACCCGGGCATGGTAATATACGCTCATCACTAGTTACCAGTACTGAGCACCCGGGCATGGTAATATACGCTCATCACTAGTTACCAGTACTGAGCACCCGAGCATGGTAATATACGCTCATCACTAGTTACCAGTACTGAGTACCTGAGCATGGTAATATACGCTCATCACTAGTTACCAGTACTGAGTACCCGAGCATGGTAATATACGCTCTTCACTAGTTACCAGTACTGAGCACCCGGGCATGGTAATATACGCTCATCACTAGTTACCAGTACTGAGTACCCGAGCATGGTAATATACGCTCATCACTAGTTACCAGTACTGAGCACCTGAGCATGGTAATATACGCTCTTCACTAGTTACCAGTACTGAGCACCTGAGCATGGTAATATACGCTCTTCACTAGTTACCAGTACTGAGCACCTGAGCATAGTAATATACGCTCTTCACTAGTTACCAGTACTGAGTACCCGGGCATGGTAATATACGCTCATCACTAGTTACCAGTACTGAGTACCCGGGCATGGTAATATACGCTCTTCACTAGTTACTAGTACTGAGTACCCGGGCATGGTAATATACGCTCATCACTAGTTACCAGTACTGAGCACCCGAGCATGGTAATATACACTCTTCACTAGTTACCAGTACTGAGTACCCGGGCATGGTAATATACGCTCATCACTAGTTACCAGTACTGAGCACCCGAGCATGGTAATATTACCTCTTCACTAGTTACCAGTACTGAGCACCCGGGCATGGTAATATACGCTCATCACTAGTTACCAGTACCGAGTACCCGGGCATGGTAATATACGCTCTTCACTAGTTACCAGTACTGAGCACCCGGGCATGGTAATATACGCTCATCACTAGTTACCAGTACTGAGCACCCGAGCATGGTAATATACGCTCTTCACTAGTTACCAGTACTGAGCACCCGGGCATGGTAATATACGCTCTTCACTAGTTACCAGTACTGAGCACCTGAGCATGGTAATATACGCTCTTCACTAGTTACCAGTACTGAGCACCCGGGCATGGTAATATACGCTCTTCACTAGTTACCAGTACTGAGCACCCGGGCATGGTAATATACGCTCTTCACTAGTTACCAGTACCGAGCACCTGAGCATGGTAATATACGCTCTTCACTAGTTACCAGTACTGAGCACCCGAGCATGGTAATATACGCTCTTCACTAGTTACCAGTACTGAGCACCCGGGCATGGTAATATACGCTCTTCACTAGTTACCAGTACCGAGTACCCGGGCATGGTAATATACGCTCTTCACTAGTTACCAGTACTGAGCACCCGAGCATGGTAATATACGCTCTTCACTAGTTACCAGTACTGAGCACCTGAGCATGGTAATATACGCTCATCACTAGTTACCAGTACCGAGTACCCGGGCATGGTAATATACGCTCTTCACTAGTTACCAGTACTGAGTACCCGAGCATGGTAATATACGCTCTTCACTAGTTACCAGTACTGAGTACCCGGGCATGGTAATATACGCTCTTCACTAGTTACCAGTACTGAGTACCTGGGCATGGTAATATACGCTCTTCACTAGTTACCAGTACTGAGTACCTGGGCATGGTAATATACACTCTTCACTAGTTACCAGTACTGAGTACCTGGGCATGGTAATATACGCTCATCACTAGTTACCAGTACTGAGCACCCGAGCATGGTAATATACGCTCTTCACTAGTTACCAGTACTGAGCACCCGAGCATGGTAATATACGCTCTTCACTAGTTACCAGTACCGAGTACCCGGGCATGGTAATATACGCTCTTCACTAGTTACCAGTACTGAGTACCCGGGCATGGTAATATACGCTCTTCACTAGTTACCAGTACTGAGTACCCGGGCATGGTAATATACGCTCTTCACTAGTTACCAGTACTGAGTACCCGAGCATGGTAATATATGCTCATCACTACAGGGCTGTGGAGTCGGTAAGCCAAACCTTCGACTCCGACTCCGACTCCGACTCCTCAAATTCTCTTGCACCGACTCCGACTCCGGCTCCGACTCCGACTCCGGCTCCGACTCCGACTCCGACTCCGGCTCCTACATATATTGCTTATAGTTAGGTGAAAAATTTATTGTAGTACATGAATATGTGTATGTGAACATCAGACATTTAATAATTTTTATGATACAATAATCAAGATATTTGGATAGAACATAAAATATATTTATTGGAATACAACTTTAGAACACAAAAAACTGTAATAAATTGTAAATATGTAATACACTATGTAATATACAGTAGATTACATATATATCTTGTGTGTGTGTATATACACTGTATATATATATATATTATATATATTACATATTTACAATTTATTAGTTTTTTTGTGTTCTAAAGTTGTATTCCAATAAATATTTTATGTTCTATCCAAATATCTTGATTATTGTATCATAAAAACAATTAAATGTCTGATGTTCACATTGTACTACAATAAATTTTTCACTTAAATATAAGCATTATACTAAATGTTGTTATTTAGTAAAATATTCAGCACATTCTGCATTGCACTACTGTCCCCAATTTATTATATATTTTAGGAGTCGGAGTCGGTGCATTTTATACCGACTCCGACTCCGACTCCGACTCCACCAAAATGAGCTCCGACTCCGACTCCACAGCCCTGGTTACCAGTACTGAGTACCTGAGCATGGTAATATACGCTCATCACTAGTTACCAGTACTGAGTACCCGAGCATGGTAATATACGCTCTTCACTAGTTACCAGTACTGAGTACCCGGGCATGGTAATATACGCTCTTCACTAGTTACCAGTACTGACTACCCGGGCATGGTAATATACGCTCATCACTAGTTACCAGTACTGAGTACCCGGGCATGGTAATATACGCTCTTCACTAGTTACCAGTACTGAGTACCCGGGCATGGTAATATACGCTCTTCACTAGTTACCAGTACTGAGTACCCGGGCATGGTAATATATGCTCTTCACTAGTTACCAGTACTGAGCACCTGAGCATGGTAATATATGCTCTTCACTAGTTACCAGTACTGAGCACCTGAGCATGGTAATATACGCTCTTCACTAGTTACCAGTACTGAGTACCCGGGCATGGTAATATACGCTCATCACTAGTTACCAGTACTGAGTACCCGGGCATGGTAATATACGCTCTTCACTAGTTACCAGTACTGAGTACCCGGGCATGGTAATATACGCTCATCACTAGTTACCAGTACTGAGCACCCGGGCATGGTAATATACGCTCTTCACTAGTTACCAGTACTGAGTACCCGGGCATGGTAATATACGCTCATCACTAGTTACCAGTACTGAGCACCTGAGCATGGTAATATACGCTCTTCACTAGTTACCAGTACTGAGTACCCGGGCATGGTAATATACGCTCTTCACTAGTTACCAGTACTGAGCACCTGAGCATGGTAATATACGCTCTTCACTAGTTACCAGTACTGAGTACCCGGGCATGGTAATATACGCTCTTCACTAGTTACCAGTACTGAGCACCCGGGCATGGTAATATACGCTCTTCACTAGTTACCAGTACTGAGTACCCGGGCATGGTAATATACGCTCTTCACTAGTTACCAGTACTGAGCACCTGAGCATGGTAATATACGCTCTTCACTAGTTACCAGTACTGAGTACCCGGGCATGGTAATATACGCTCATCACTAGTTACCAGTACTGAGCACCTGAGCATGGTAATATACGCTCTTCACTAGTTACCAGTACTGAGCACCCGAGCATGGTAATATACGCTCATCACTAGTTACCAGTACTGAGCACCCGAGCATGGTAATATACGCTCATCACTAGTTACCAGTACTGAGCACCTGAGCATGGTAATATACGCTCATCACTAGTTACCAGTACTGAGCACCCGGGCATGGTAATATACGCTCATCACTAGTTACCAGTACTGAGTACCCGGGCATGGTAATATATGCTCTTCACTAGTTACCAGTACTGAGTACCCGAGCATGGTAATATACGCTCATCACTAGTTACCAGTACTGAGCACCTGAGCATGGTAATATACGCTCATCACTAGTTACCAGTACTGAGTACCCGAGCATGGTAATATACGCTCTTCACTAGTTACCAGTACTGAGCACCCGGGCACGGTAATATACGCTCTTCAGTAGTTACCAGTACTGAGTACCCGAGCATGGTAATATACGCTCTTCACTAGTTACCAGTACTGAGCACCCGAGCATGGTAATATACGCTCATCACTAGTTACCAGTACCGAGTACCCGGGCATGGTAATATACGCTCTTCACTAGTTACCAGTACTGAGTACCCGGGCATGGTAATATACGCTCATCACTAGTTACCAGTACTGAGTACCCGGGCATGGTAATATACGCTCATCACTAGTTACCAGTACCGAGTACCCGGGCATGGTAATATACGCTCATCACTAGTTACCAGTACTGAGTACCCGGGCATGGTAATATACGCTCATCACTAGTTACCAGTACTGAGCACCTGAGCATGGTAATATACGCTCTTCACTAGTTACCAGTACTGAGCACCCGAGCATGGTAATATACGCTCATCACTAGTTACCAGTACTGAGCACCCGAGCATGGTAATATACGCTCTTCACTAGTTACCAGTACTGAGCACCCGGGCATGGTAATATACGCTCTTCAGTAGTTACCAGTACTGAGTACCCGGGCATGGTAATATACGCTCATCACTAGTTACCAGTACTGAGTACCCGAGCATGGTAATATACGCTCATCACTAGTTACCAGTACTGAGCACCCGAGCATGGTAATATACGCTCATCACTAGTTACCAGTACTGAGCACCCGAGCATGGTAATATACGCTCTTCACTAGTTACCAGTACTGAGTACCCGGGCATGGTAATATACGCTCATCACTAGTTACCAGTACTGAGCACCCGGGCATGGTAATATACGCTCTTCACTAGTTACCAGTACTGAGTACCCGGGCATGGTAATATACGCTCTTCAGTAGTTACCAGTACTGAGTACCCGAGCATGGTAATATACGCTCTTCAGTAGTTACCAGTACTGAGTACCCGAGCATGGTAATATACGCTCATCACTAGTTACCAGTACTGAGCACCCGAGCATGGTAATATACGCTCATCACTAGTTACCAGTACAGAGCACCTGAGCATGGTAGTGCCCGCTCATCACTAGTTACCAGTACTGAGCACCCGAGCATGGTAATATACGCTCATCACTAGTTACCAGTACTGAGCACCCGAGCATGGTAATATACGCTCTTCACTAGTTACCAGTACTGAGTACCCGGGCATGGTAATATACGCTCTTCACTAGTTACCAGTACTGAGTACCTGAGCATGGTAATATACGCTCTTCACTAGTTACCAGTACTGAGCACCCGGGCATGGTAATATACGCTCTTCACTAGTTACCAGTACTGAGCACCCGGGCATGGTAATATACGCTCTTCAGTAGTTACCAGTACTGAGTACCCGGGCATGGTAATATACGCTCTTCACTAGTTACCAGTACTGAGCACCCGGGCATGGTAATATACGCTCTTCACTAGTTACCAGTACTGAGCACCCGGGCATGGTAATATATGCTCTTCACTAGTTACCAGTACTGAGCACCTGAGCATGGTAATATACGCTCTTCAGTAGTTACCAGTACTGAGTACCCGGGCATGGTAATATACGCTCTTCACTAGTTACCAGTACTGAGCACCCGGGCATGGTAATATACACTCTTCACTAGTTACCAGTACTGAGCACCTGAGCATGGTAATATACGCTCTTCACTAGTTACCAGTACTGAGTACCCGAGCATGGTAATATACGCTCATCACTAGTTACCAGTACTGAGCACCCGGGCATGGTAATATACGCTCTTCACTAGTTACCAGTACTGAGCACCTGAGCATGGTAATATACGCTCTTCACTAGTTACCAGTACTGAGCACCCGGGCATGGTAATATATGCTCTTCACTAGTTACCAGTACTGAGCACCTGAGCATGGTAATATACGCTCTTCAGTAGTTACCAGTACTGAGTACCCGGGCATGGTAATATACGCTCTTCACTAGTTACCAGTACTGAGCACCCGGGCATGGTAATATACACTCTTCACTAGTTACCAGTACTGAGCACCTGAGCATGGTAATATACGCTCTTCACTAGTTACCAGTACTGAGTACCCGAGCATGGTAATATACGCTCATCACTAGTTACCAGTACTGAGCACCCGAGCATGGTAATATACGCTCATCACTAGTTACCAGTACTGAGCACCCGGGCATGGTAATATACGCTCATCACTAGTTACCAGTACTGAGCACCCGAGCATGGTAATATACGCTCTTCAGTACTTACCAGTACTGAGTACCCGAGCATGGTAATATACGCTCTTCACTAGTTACCAGTACTGAGTACCCGAGCATGGTAATATACGCTCATCACTAGTTACCAGTACTGAGCACCCGAGCATGGTAATATACGCTCATCACTAGTTACCAGTACTGAGCACCTGAGCATGGTAATATACGCTCTTCACTAGTTACCAGTACTGAGCACCCGAGCATGGTAATATACGCTCTTCACTAGTTACCAGTACTGAGCACCCGAGCATGGTAATATACGCTCATCACTAGTTACCAGTACTGAGCACCCGAGCATGGTAATATACGCTCTTCACTAGTTACCAGTACTGAGTACCCGAGCATGGTAATATACGCTCTTCACTAGTTACCAGTACTGAGTACCCGAGCATGGTAATATATGCTCTTCACTAGTTACCAGTACTGAGCACCCGGGCATGGTAATATACGCTCATCACTAGTTACCAGTACTGAGTACCCGAGCATGGTAATATACGCTCTTCACTAGTTACCAGTACTGAGTACCTGAGCATGGTAATATACACTCTTCACTAGTTACCAGTACTGAGCACCCGGGCATGGTAATCTACGCTCTTCACTAGTTACCAGTACTGAGTACCTGAGCATGGTAATATACACTCTTCACTAGTTACCAGTACTGAGTACCCGGGCATGGTAATATACGCTCATCACTAGTTACCAGTACTGAGTACCCGAGCATGGTAATATACGCTCTTCACTAGTTACCAGTACTGAGTACCCGGGCATGGTAATATACGCTCTTCACTAGTTACCAGTACTGACTACCTGGGCATGGTAATATACGCTCATCACTAGTTACCAGTACTGAGTACCCGGGCATGGTAATATACGCTCATCACTAGTTACCAGTACTGAGTACCCGGGCATGGTAATATACGCTCATCACTAGTTACCAGTACTGAGTACCCGGGCATGGTAATATACGCTCTTCACTAGTTACCAGTACTGAGCACCTGAGCATGGTAATATACGCTCTTCACTAGTTACCAGTACTGAGCACCTGAGCATGGTAATATACGCTCTTCACTAGTTACCAGTACTGAGTACCCGGGCATGGTAATATACGCTCTTCACTAGTTACCAGTACTGAGCACCTGAGCATGGTAATATACGCTCTTCACTAGTTACCAGTACTGAGCACCTGAGCATGGTAATATACGCTCTTCACTAGTTACCAGTACTGAGTACCCGGGCATGGTAATATACGCTCTTCACTAGTTACCAGTACTGAGCACCTGAGCATGGTAATATACGCTCTTCACTAGTTACCAGTACTGAGCACCCGGGCATGGTAATATACGCTCTTCACTAGTTACCAGTACTGAGCACCTGAGCATGGTAATATACGCTCATCACTAGTTACCAGTACTGAGTACCCGGGCATGGTAATATACGCTCATCACTAGTTACCAGTACTGAGCACCTGAGCATGGTAATATACGCTCTTCACTAGTTACCAGTACTGAGCACCCGAGCATGGTAATATACGCTCATCACTAGTTACCAGTACTGAGCACCCGAGCATGGTAATATACGCTCATCACTAGTTACCAGTACTGAGCACCTGAGCATGGTAATATACGCTCATCACTAGTTACCAGTACTGAGCACCCGGGCATGGTAATATACGCTCATCACTAGTTACCAGTACTGAGTACCCGGGCATGGTAATATATGCTCTTCACTAGTTACCAGTACTGAGTACCCGAGCATGGTAATATACGCTCATCACTAGTTACCAGTACTGAGCACCCGAGCATGGTAATATACGCTCATCACTAGTTACCAGTACTGAGCACCTGAGCATGGTAATATACGCTCATCACTAGTTACCAGTACTGAGTACCCGAGCATGGTAATATACGCTCATCACTAGTTACCAGTACTGAGCACCTGAGCATGGTAATATACGCTCATCACTAGTTACCAGTACTGAGTACCCGAGCATGGTAATATACGCTCATCACTAGTTACCAGTACTGAGCACCTGAGCATGGTAATATACGCTCATCACTAGTTACCAGTACTGAGTACCCGAGCATGGTAATATACGCTCTTCACTAGTTACCAGTACTGAGCACCCGGGCACGGTAATATACGCTCTTCAGTAGTTACCAGTACTGAGTACCCGAGCATGGTAATATACGCTCTTCACTAGTTACCAGTACTGAGTACCCGAGCATGGTAATATACGCTCTTCACTAGTTACCAGTACTGAGCACCCGAGCATGGTAATATATGCTCATCACTAGTTACCAGTACTGAGTACCTGAGCATGGTAATATACGCTCTTCACTAGTTACCAGTACTGAGTACCCGGGCATGGTAATATACGCTCATCACTAGTTACCAGTACTGAGCACCTGAGCATGGTAGTGCCCGCTCATCACTAGTTACCAGTACAGAGCACCTGAGCATGGTAATATACGCTCATCACTAGTTACCAGTACTGAGCACCCGAG
This sequence comes from Anomaloglossus baeobatrachus, assembly GCF_048569485.1. Taxonomy (NCBI): domain Eukaryota; kingdom Metazoa; phylum Chordata; class Amphibia; order Anura; family Aromobatidae; genus Anomaloglossus; species Anomaloglossus baeobatrachus. The sequence continues at coordinate 793,609,502 of NC_134354.1, read as the reverse complement.
CATGGTAATATACGCTCATCACTAGTTACCAGTACTGAGCACCCGAGCATGGTAATATACGCTCTTCACTAGTTACCAGTACTGAGCACCCGGGCATGGTAATATACGCTCATCACTAGTTACCAGTACTGAGTACCTGGGCATGGTAATATACGCTCTTCAGTAGTTACCAGTACTGAGTACCCGGGCATGGTAATATACGCTCATCACTAGTTACCAGTACTGAGCACCTGAGCATGGTAATATACGCTCATCACTAGTTACCAGTACTGAGCACCTGAGCATGGTAATATACGCTCATCACTAGTTACCAGTACTGAGCACCCGGGCATGGTAATATACGCTCATCACTAGTTACCAGTACTGAGCACCTGAGCATGGTAATATACGCTCATCACTAGTTACCAGTACTGAGCACCTGAGCATGGTAATATACGCTCATCACTAGTTACCAGTACTGAGCACCCGAGCATGGTAATATACGCTCATCACTAGTTACCAGTACTGAGCACCCGAGCATGGTAATATACGCTCTTCACTAGTTACCAGTACTGAGTACCCGGGCATGGTAATATACGCTCATCACTAGTTACCAGTACTGAGCACCCGGGCATGGTAATATACGCTCTTCAGTAGTTACCAGTACTGAGTACCCGAGCATGGTAATATACGCTCATCACTATTTACCAGTACTGAGCACCCGAGCATGGTAATATACGCTCATCACTAGTTACCAGTACTGAGTACCCGGGCATGGTAATATACGCTCTTCACTAGTTACCAGTACTGAGTACCCGGGCATGGTAATATACGCTCTTCACTAGTTACCAGTACTGAGTACCTGAGCATGGTAATATACGCTCTTCACTAGTTACCAGTACTGAGCACCTGAGCATGGTAATATACGCTCATCACTAGTTACCAGTACTGAGCACCCGGGCATGGTAATATACGCTCTTCACTAGTTACCAGTACTGAGTACCCGGGCATGGTAATATACGCTCTTCACTAGTTACCAGTACTGAGTACCTGAGCATGGTAATATACGCTCTTCACTAGTTACCAGTACTGAGCACCTGAGCATGGTAATATACGCTCATCACTAGTTACCAGTACTGAGCACCCGGGCATGGTAATATACGCTCTTCACTAGTTACCAGTACTGAGCACCCGGGCATGGTAATATACGCTCTTCAGTAGTTACCAGTACCGAGCACCTGAGCATGGTAATATACGCTCATCACTAGTTACCAGTACTGAGTACCCGAGCATGGTAGTGCCCACTCATCACTAGTTACCAGTACTGAGCACCCGAGCATGGTAATATACGCTCATCACTAGTTACCAGTACTGAGTACCCGGGCATGGTAATATACGCTCTTCACTAGTTACCAGTACTGAGTACCTGAGCATGGTAATATACGCTCTTCACTAGTTACCAGTACTGAGCACCTGAGCATGGTAATATACGCTCATCACTAGTTACCAGTACTGAGCACCCGGGCATGGTAATATACGCTCTTCACTAGTTACCAGTACTGAGCACCCGGGCATGGTAATATACGCTCTTCAGTAGTTACCAGTACTGAGCACCCGGGCATGGTAATATACGCTCATCACTAGTTACCAGTACTGAGTACCCGGGCATGGTAATATACGCTCTTCAGTAGTTACCAGTACTGAGTACCCGAGCATGGTAATATACGCTCATCACTAGTTACCAGTACTGAGCACCCGGGCATGGTAATATACGCTCTTCAGTACTTACCAGTACTGAGTACCCGAGCATGGTAATATACGCTCTTCACTAGTTACCAGTACTGAGTACCCGAGCATGGTAATATACGCTCATCACTAGTTACCAGTACTGAGCACCCGAGCATGGTAATATACGCTCATCACTAGTTACCAGTACTGAGCACCTGAGCATGGTAATATACGCTCTTCACTAGTTACCAGTACTGAGCACCCGAGCATGGTAATATACGCTCTTCACTAGTTACCAGTACTGAGCACCCGAGCATGGTAATATACGCTCATCACTAGTTACCAGTACTGAGCACCCGAGCATGGTAATATACGCTCTTCACTAGTTACCAGTACTGAGCACCCGAGCATGGTAATATACGCTCATCACTAGTTACCAGTACTGAGCACCCGAGCATGGTAATATACGCTCTTCACTAGTTACCAGTACTGAGTACCCGGGCATGGTAATATACGCTCATCACTAGTTACCAGTACTGAGCACCCGGGCATGGTAATATACGCTCATCACTAGTTACCAGTACTGAGCACCCGAGCATGGTAATATACGCTCATCACTAGTTACCAGTACTGAGCACCCGAGCATGGTAATATACGCTCTTCACTAGTTACCAGTACTGAGTACCCGGGCATGGTAATATACGCTCATCACTAGTTACCAGTACTGAGCACCCGGGCATGGTAATATACGCTCATCACTAGTTACCAGTACTGAGTACCCGGGCATGGTAATATACGCTCTTCACTAGTTACCAGTACTGAGTACCCGGGCATGGTAATATACGCTCATCACTAGTTACCAGTACTGAGCACCCGGGCATGGTAATATACGCTCTTCAGTAGTTACCAGTACTGAGTACCCGAGCATGGTAATATACGCTCATCACTAGTTACCAGTACTGAGCACCCGAGCATGGTAATATACGCTCTTCACTAGTTACCAGTACTGAGTACCCGAGCATGGTAATATACGCTCATCACTAGTTACCAGTACTGAGTACCCGGGCATGGTAATATACGCTCATCACTAGTTACCAGTACTGAGCACCCGAGCATGGTAATATACGCTCATCACTAGTTACCAGTACTGAGTACCCGGGCATGGTAATATACGCTCATCACTAGTTACCAGTACTGAGTACCCGAGCATGGTAATATACGCTCATCACTAGTTACCAGTACTGAGCACCCGAGCATGGTAATATACGCTCATCACTAGTTACCAGTACTGAGCACCCGAGCATGGTAATATACGCTCTTCACTAGTTACCAGTACTGAGTACCCGGGCATGGTAATATACGCTCATCACTAGTTACCAGTACTGAGCACCCGAGCATGGTAATATACGCTCATCACTAGTTACCAGTACTGAGCACCCGGGCATGGTAATATACGCTCATCACTAGTTACCAGTACTGAGCACCCGGGCATGGTAATATACGCTCATCACTAGTTACCAGTACTGAGTACCCGGGCATGGTAATATACGCTCATCACTAGTTACCAGTACTGAGCACCCGGGCATGGTAATATACGCTCATCACTAGTTACCAGTACTGAGCACCCGGGCATGGTAATATACGCTCATCACTAGTTACCAGTACTGAGTACCCGGGCATGGTAATATACGCTCTTCACTAGTTACCAGTACTGAGTACCCGAGCATGGTAATATACGCTCATCACTAGTTACCAGTACTGAGTACCCGGGCATGGTAATATACGCTCATCACTAGTTACCAGTACTGAGCACCCGAGCATGGTAATATACGCTCATCACTAGTTACCAGTACTGAGTACCCGGGCATGGTAATATACGCTCATCACTAGTTACCAGTACTGAGTACCTGAGCATGGTAATATACGCTCTTCACTAGTTACCAGTACTGAGTACCCGGGCATGGTAATATACGCTCATCACTAGTTACCAGTACTGAGCACCCGGGCATGGTAATATACGCTCTTCAGTAGTTACCAGTACTGAGTACCCGAGCATGGTAATATACGCTCTTCACTAGTTACCAGTACTGAGTACCCGAGCATGGTAATATACGCTCATCACTAGTTACCAGTACTGAGCACCCGAGCATGGTAATATACGCTCATCACTAGTTACCAGTACTGAGCACCTGAGCATGGTAATATACGCTCTTCACTAGTTACCAGTACTGAGCACCCGAGCATGGTAGTATACGCTCTTCACTAGTTACCAGTACTGAGCACCCGGGCATGGTAATATACGCTCTTCACTAGTTACCAGTACTGAGCACCCGAGCATGGTAATATATGCTCTTCACTAGTTACCAGTACTGAGCACCCGAGCATGGTAATATACGCTCATCACTAGTTACCAGTACTGAGTACCCGGGCATGGTAATATACGCTCTTCACTAGTTACCAGTACTGAGCACCCGAGCATGGTAATATATGCTCTTCACTAGTTACCAGTACTGAGCACCCGAGCATGGTAATATACGCTCTTCACTAGTTACCAGTACTGAGCACCTGAGCATGGTAATATACGCTCTTCACTAGTTACCAGTACTGAGCACCCGGGCATGGTAATATACGCTCTTCACTAGTTACCAGTACTGAGTACCCGGGCATGGTAATATTACCTCTTCACTAGTTACCAGTACTGAGTACCCGGGCATGGTAATATACGCTCTTCACTAGTTACCAGTACTGAGCACCCGAGCATGGTAATATACGCTCATCACTAGTTACCAGTACTGAGCACCCGAGCATGGTAATATACGCTCATCACTAGTTACCAGTACTGAGTACCCGGGCATGGTAATATACGCTCATCACTAGTTACCAGTACTGAGTACCTGGGCATGGTAATATACGCTCATCACTAGTTACCAGTACTGAGCACCCGAGCATGGTAATATACGCTCTTCACTAGTTACCAGTACTGAGTACCCGGGCATGGTAATATACGCTCATCACTAGTTACCAATACTGAGCACCCGAGCATGGTAATATACGCTCTTCACTAGTTACCAGTACTGAGCACCCGAGCATGGTAATATACGCTCTTCACTAGTTACCAGTACTGAGCACCCGAGCATGGTAATATACGCTCATCACTAGTTACCAGTACTGAGTACCCGGGCATGGTAATATACGCTCTTCACTAGTTACCAGTACTGAGCACCCGAGCATGGTAATATACGCTCTTCACTAGTTACCAGTACTGAGTACCCGGGCATGGTAATATACGCTCTTCACTAGTTACCAGTACTGAGTACCCGAGCATGGTAATATACGCTCTTCACTAGTTACCAGTACTGAGTACCCGAGCATGGTAATATACGCTCTTCACTAGTTACCAGTACTGAGTACCCGAGCATGGTAATATATGCTCTTCACTAGTTACCAGTACTGAGCACCCGGGCATGGTAATATACGCTCATCACTAGTTACCAGTACTGAGTACCCGAGCATGGTAATATACGCTCTTCACTAGTTACCAGTACTGAGCACCCGAGCATGGTAATATACGCTCTTCACTAGTTACCAGTACTGAGCACCCGAGCATGGTAATATACGCTCATCACTAGTTACCAGTACTGAGCACCTGAGCATGGTAATATACGCTCTTCACTAGTTACCAGTACTGAGCACCCGAGCATGGTAATATACGCTCTTCACTAGTTACCAGTACTGAGCACCCGAGCATGGTAATATACGCTCATCACTAGTTACCAGTACTGAGCACCCGAGCATGGTAATATACGCTCTTCACTAGTTACCAGTACTGAGTACCCGGGCATGGTAATATATGCTCATCACTAGTTACCAGTACTGACTACCCGGGCATGGTAATATACGCTCTTCAGTAGTTACCAGTACTGAGTACCTGAGCATGGTAATATACGCTCATCACTAGTTACCAGTACTGAGTACCTGAGCATGGTAATATACGCTCATCACTAGTTACCAGTACTGAGTACCTGAGCATGGTAATATACGCTCATCACTAGTTACCAGTACTGAGTACCCGAGCATGGTAATATACGCTCTTCACTAGTTACCAGTACTGAGCACCCGGGCATGGTAATATACGCTCATCACTAGTTACCAGTACTGAGTACCCGGGCATGGTAATATACGCTCTTCACTAGTTACCAGTACTGAGCACCTGAGCATGGTAATATACGCTCTTCACTAGTTACCAGTACTGAGCACCCGGGCATGGTAATATACGCTCTTCACTAGTTACCAGTACTGAGTACCCGGGCATGGTAATATTACCTCTTCACTAGTTACCAGTACTGAGTACCCGGGCATGGTAATATACGCTCTTCACTAGTTACCAGTACTGAGTACCTGAGCATGGTAATATACGCTCATCACTAGTTACCAGTACTGAGCACCTGAGCATGGTAATATACGCTCTTCACTAGTTACCAGTACTGAGTACCTGAGCATAGTAATATACACTCTTCACTAGTTACCAGTACTGAGCACCTGAGCATGGTAATATACACTCTTCACTAGTTACCAGTACTGAGCACCCGGGCATGGTAATATTCGCTCATCACTAGTTACCAGTACTGAGCACCCGGGCATGGTAATATACGCTCATCACTAGTTACCAGTACTGAGTACTCGAGCATGGTAATATACGCTCTTCACTAGTTACCAGTACTGAGTACCCGAGCATGGTAATATACGCTCTTCACTAGTTACCAGTACTGAGTACCCGAGCATGGTAATATACGCTCATCACTAGTTACCAGTACTGAGCACCCGGGCATGGTAATATACGCTCATCACTAGTTACCAGTACTGAGTACCTGGGCATGGTAATATACGCTCTTCACTAGTTACCAGTACTGAGCACCCGAGCATGGTAATATACGCTCATCACTAGTTACCAGTACTGAGCACCCGAGCATGGTAATATACGCTCTTCACTAGTTACCAGTACTGAGCACCCGGGCATGGTAATATACGCTCTTCACTAGTTACCAGTACTGAGCACCCGGGCATGGTAATATACGCTCATCACTAGTTACCAGTACTGAGTACCCGGGCATGGTAATATACGCTCATCACTAGTTACCAGTACTGAGCACCCGAGCATGGTAATATACGCTCTTCACTAGTTACCAGTACTGAGTACCCGGGCATGGTAATATACGCTCATCACTAGTTACCAGTACTGAGCACCCGAGCATGGTAATATACGCTCATCACTAGTTACCAGTACTGAGCACCCGAGCATGGTAATATACGCTCTTCACTAGTTACCAGTACTGAGCACCCGGGCATGGTAATATACGCTCTTCACTAGTTACCAGTACTGAGTACCCGGGCATGGTAATATACGCTCTTCACTAGTTACCAGTACCGAGCACCCGAGCATGGTAATATACGCTCTTCACTAGTTACCAGTACTGAGCACCCGGGCATGGTAATATACGCTCTTCACTAGTTACCAGTACTGAGTACCTGGGCATGGTAATATACGCTCTTCACTAGTTACCAGTACTGAGTACCTGGGCATGGTAATATACACTCTTCACTAGTTACCAGTACTGAGTACCTGGGCATGGTAATATACGCTCTTCACTAGTTACCAGTACTGAGCACCCGAGCATGGTAATATACGCTCTTCACTAGTTACCAGTACTGAGCACCCGAGCATGGTAATATACGCTCTTCACTAGTTACCAGTACCGAGTACCCGGGCATGGTAATATACGCTCTTCACTAGTTACCAGTACTGAGTACCCGGGCATGGTAATATACACTCTTCACTAGTTACCAGTACTGAGTACCCGGGCATGGTAATCTACGCTCATCACTAGTTACCAGTACTGAGTACCTGGGCATGGTAATCTACGCTCATCACTAGTTACCAGTACTGAGTACCCGGGCATGGTAATATACGCTCATCACTAGTTACCAGTACTGAGTACCCGGGCATGGTAATATACGCTCTTCACTAGTTACCAGTACTGAGCACCCGAGCATGGTAATATATGCTCTTCACTAGTTACCAGTACTGAGTACCCGGGCATGGTAATATTCGCTCATCACTAGTTACCAGTACTGAGTACCTGAGCATGGTAATATACGCTCTTCACTAGTTACCAGTACTGAGCACCTGAGCATGGTAATATACGCTCTTCACTAGTTACCAGTACTGAGCACCTGAGCATGGTAATATACGCTCTTCACTAGTTACCAGTACTGAGTACCCGAGCATGGTAATATACGCTCTTCACTAGTTACCAGTACTGAGTACCCGAGCATGGTAATATACGCTCTTCAGTAGTTACCAGTACTGAGTACCCGAGCATGGTAATATATGCTCTTCACTAGTTACCAGTACTGAGCACCCGGGCATGGTAATATACGCTCATCACTAGTTACCAGTACTGAGTACCCGAGCATGGTAATATACGCTCTTCACTAGTTACCAGTACTGAGCACCCGAGCATGGTAATATACGCTCTTCACTAGTTACCAGTACTGAGCACCCGAGCATGGTAATATACGCTCATCACTAGTTACCAGTACTGAGCACCTGAGCATGGTAATATACGCTCTTCACTAGTTACCAGTACTGAGCACCCGAGCATGGTAATATACGCTCTTCACTAGTTACCAGTACTGAGCACCCGAGCATGGTAATATACGCTCATCACTAGTTACCAGTACTGAGCACCCGAGCATGGTAATATACGCTCTTCACTAGTTACCAGTACTGAGTACCCGGGCATGGTAATATATGCTCATCACTAGTTACCAGTACTGACTACCCGGGCATGGTAATATACGCTCTTCAGTAGTTACCAGTACTGAGCACCCGGGCATGGTAATATACGCTCATCACTAGTTACCAGTACTGAGTACCTGAGCATGGTAATATACGCTCATCACTAGTTACCAGTACTGAGTACCTGAGCATGGTAATATACGCTCATCACTAGTTACCAGTACTGAGTACCTGAGCATGGTAATATACGCTCATCACTAGTTACCAGTACTGACTACCCGGGCATGGTAATATACGCTCTTCACTAGTTACCAGTACTGAGTACCCGAGCATGGTAATATACGCTCTTCACTAGTTACCAGTACTGAGCACCCGGGCATGGTAATATACGCTCATCACTAGTTACCAGTACTGAGTACCCGGGCATGGTAATATACGCTCTTCACTAGTTACCAGTACTGAGCACCTGAGCATGGTAATATACGCTCTTCACTAGTTACCAGTACTGAGCACCCGGGCATGGTAATATACGCTCTTCACTAGTTACCAGTACTGAGTACCCGGGCATGGTAATATTACCTCTTCACTAGTTACCAGTACTGAGTACCCGGGCATGGTAATATACGCTCTTCACTAGTTACCAGTACTGAGTACCTGAGCATGGTAATATACGCTCATCACTAGTTAACAGTACTGAGCACCTGAGCATGGTAATATACGCTCTTCACTAGTTACCAGTACTGAGTACCTGAGCATAGTAATATACACTCTTCACTAGTTACCAGTACTGAGCACCTGAGCATGGTAATATACACTCTTCACTAGTTACCAGTACTGAGCACCCGGGCATGGTAATATTCGCTCATCACTAGTTACCAGTACTGAGCACCCGGGCATGGTAATATACGCTCATCACTAGTTACCAGTACTGAGTACCCGAGCATGGTAATATACGCTCTTCACTAGTTACCAGTACTGAGTACCCGAGCATGGTAATATACGCTCTTCACTAGTTACCAGTACTGAGTACCCGAGCATGGTAATATACGCTCATCACTAGTTACCAGTACTGAGCACCCGGGCATGGTAATATACGCTCATCACTAGTTACCAGTACTGAGTACCTGGGCATGGTAATATACGCTCTTCACTAGTTACCAGTACTGAGCACCCGAGCATGGTAATATACGCTCATCACTAGTTACCAGTACTGAGCACCCGAGCATGGTAATATACGCTCTTCACTAGTTACCAGTACTGAGCACCCGGGCATGGTAATATACGCTCTTCACTAGTTACCAGTACTGAGCACCCGGGCATGGTAATATACGCTCATCACTAGTTACCAGTACTGAGTACCCGGGCATGGTAATATACGCTCATCACTAGTTACCAGTACTGAGCACCCGAGCATGGTAATATACGCTCTTCACTAGTTACCAGTACTGAGTACCCGGGCATGGTAATATACGCTCATCACTAGTTACCAGTACTGAGCACCCGAGCATGGTAATATACGCTCATCACTAGTTACCAGTACTGAGCACCCGAGCATGGTAATATACGCTCTTCACTAGTTACCAGTACTGAGCACCCGGGCATGGTAATATACGCTCTTCACTAGTTACCAGTACTGAGTACCCGGGCATGGTAATATACGCTCTTCACTAGTTACCAGTACCGAGCACCCGAGCATGGTAATATACGCTCTTCACTAGTTACCAGTACTGAGCACCCGGGCATGGTAATATACGCTCTTCACTAGTTACCAGTACTGAGTACCTGGGCATGGTAATATACGCTCTTCACTAGTTACCAGTACTGAGTACCTGGGCATGGTAATATACACTCTTCACTAGTTACCAGTACTGAGTACCTGGGCATGGTAATATACGCTCTTCACTAGTTACCAGTACTGAGCACCCGAGCATGGTAATATACGCTCTTCACTAGTTACCAGTACTGAGCACCCGAGCATGGTAATATACGCTCTTCACTAGTTACCAGTACCGAGTACCCGGGCATGGTAATATACGCTCTTCACTAGTTACCAGTACTGAGTACCCGGGCATGGTAATATACACTCTTCACTAGTTACCAGTACTGAGTACCCGGGCATGGTAATCTACGCTCATCACTAGTTACCAGTACTGAGTACCTGGGCATGGTAATCTACGCTCATCACTAGTTACCAGTACTGAGTACCCGGGCATGGTAATATACGCTCATCACTAGTTACCAGTACTGAGTACCCGGGCATGGTAATATACGCTCTTCACTAGTTACCAGTACTGAGCACCCGAGCATGGTAATATATGCTCTTCACTAGTTACCAGTACTGAGTACCCGGGCATGGTAATATTCGCTCATCACTAGTTACCAGTACTGAGTACCTGAGCATGGTAATATACGCTCTTCACTAGTTACCAGTACTGAGCACCTGAGCATGGTAATATACGCTCTTCACTAGTTACCAGTACTGAGCACCTGAGCATGGTAATATACGCTCTTCACTAGTTACCAGTACTGAGTACCTGAGCATGGTAATATACGCTCTTCACTAGTTACCAGTACTGAGTACCCGAGCATGGTAATATACGCTCATCACTAGTTACCAGTACTGAGTACCCGGGCATGGTAATATACGCTCTTCACTAGTTACCAGTACTGAGCACCCGGGCATGGTAATATACGCTCATCACTAGTTACCAGTACTGAGTACCCGAGCATGGTAATATATGCTCATCACTAGTTACCAGTACTGAGTACCCGAGCATGGTAATATACGCTCTTCACTAGTTACCAGTACTGAGTACCCGGGCATGGTAATATACGCTCATCACTAGTTACCAGTACTGAGCACCCGGGCATGGTAATATACGCTCATCACTAGTTACCAGTACTGAGCACCTGAGCATGGTAATATACGCTCATCACTAGTTACCAGTACTGAGCACCCGAGCATGGTAATATACGCTCTTCACTAGTTACCAGTACTGAGTACCCGGGCATGGTAATATACGCTCATCACTAGTTACCAGTACTGAGCACCCGGGCATGGTAATATACGCTCTTCACTAGTTACCAGTACTGAGCACCTGAGCATAGTAATATACGCTCTTCACTAGTTACCAGTACTGAGTACCCGGGCATGGTAATATACGCTCTTCACTAGTTACCAGTACTGAGTACCCGAGCATGGTAATATACGCTCATCACTAGTTACCAGTACTGAGCACCTGAGCATAGTAATATACGCTCTTCACTAGTTACCAGTACTGAGTACCCGGGCATGGTAATATACGCTCTTCACTAGTTACCAGTACTGAGCACCTGAGCATGGTAATATATGCTCATCACTAGTTACCAGTACTGAGCACCCGGGCACGGTAATATACGCTCTTCACTAGTTACCAGTACTGAGCACCTGAGCATGGTAATATACGCTCTTCACTAGTTACCAGTACTGAGTACCTGAGCATGGTAATCTACGCTCATCACTAGTTACCAGTACTGAGCACCTGAGCATGGTAATATACGCTCTTCACTAGTTACCAGTACTGAGTACCCGAGCATGGTAATATACGCTCATCACTAGTTACCAGTACTGAGCACCTGAGCATAGTAATATACGCTCTTCACTAGTTACCAGTACTGAGTACCCGGGCATGGTAATATACGCTCTTCACTAGTTACCAGTACTGAGCACCTGAGCATGGTAATATATGCTCATCACTAGTTACCAGTACTGAGCACCCGGGCACGGTAATATACGCTCTTCACTAGTTACCAGTACTGAGCACCTGAGCATGGTAATATACGCTCTTCACTAGTTACCAGTACTGAGTACCTGAGCATGGTAATCTACGCTCATCACTAGTTACCAGTACTGAGCACCTGAGCATGGTAATATACGCTCTTCACTAGTTACCAGTACTGAGTACCCGGGCATGGTAATATACGCTCTTCACTAGTTACCAGTACTGAGCACCTGAGCATGGTAATATATGCTCATCACTAGTTACCAGTACTGAGTACCCGGGCATGGTAATATACGCTCATCACTAGTTACCAGTACTGAGTACCTGAGCATGGTAATATACGCTCTTCACTAGTTACCAGTACTGAGCACCTGAGCATGGTAATATACGCTCTTCACTAGTTACCAGTACTGAGCACCTGAGCATGGTAATATACGCTCTTCACTAGTTACCAGTACTGAGCACCTGAGCATGGTAATATACGCTCTTCACTAGTTACCAGTACTGAGCACCTGAGCATGGTAATATACGCTCTTCACTAGTTACCAATACTGAGAACCCGGGCATGGTAATATACGCTCTTCACTAGTTACCAGTACTGAGCACCCGAGCATGGTAATATACGCTCATCACTAGTTACCAGTACTGAGCACCTGAGCATGGTAATATATGCTCATCACTAGTTACCAGTACTGAGCACCCGGGCATGGTAATATACGCTCATCACTAGTTACCAGTACTGAGTACCCGGGCATGGTAATATACGCTCTTCAGTAGTTACCAGTACTGAGTACCCGAGCATGGTAATATACGCTCTTCACTAGTTACCAGTACTGAGTACCCGAGCATGGTAATATACGCTCTTCACTAGTTACCAGTACTGAGCACCCGAGCATGGTAATATACGCTCATCACTAGTTACCAGTACTGAGTACCCGAGCATGGTAATATACGCTCATCACTAGTTACCAGTACTGAGCACCTGAGCATGGTAATATACGCTCTTCACTAGTTACCAGTACTGAGTACCCGAGCATGGTAATATACGCTCTTCACTAGTTACCAGTACTGAGCACCCGAGCATGGTAATATACGCTCATCACTAGTTACCAGTACTGAGCACCCGAGCATGGTAATATACGCTCTTCACTAGTTACCAGTACTGAGTACCCGAGCATGGTAATATACGCTCTTCACTAGTTACCAGTACTGACTACCCGGGCATGGTAATATACGCTCTTCAGTAGTTACCAGTACTGAGTACCTGAGCATGGTAATATACGCTCATCACTAGTTACCAGTACTGAGCACCCGGGCATGGTAATATACGCTCTTCAGTAGTTACCAGTACTGAGTACCCGAGCATGGTAATATACGCTCATCACTAGTTACCAGTACTGAGCACCCGGGCATGGTAATATACGCTCTTCAGTAGTTACCAGTACTGAGTACCCGAGCATGGTAATATACGCTCTTCACTAGTTACCAGTACTGAGTACCCGAGCATGGTAATATACGCTCATCACTAGTTACCAGTACTGAGTACCCGAGCATGGTAATATACGCTCTTCACTAGTTACCAGTACTGAGTACCCGAGCATGGTAATATACGCTCTTCACTAGTTACCAGTACTGAGTACCCGAGCATGGTAATATACGCTCTTCACTAGTTACCAGTACTGAGTACCCGGGCATGGTAATATACGCTCATCACTAGTTACCAGTACTGAGCACCCGAGCATGGTAATATACGCTCTTCACTAGTTACCAGTACTGAGTACCCGGGCATGGTAATATACGCTCTTCACTAGTTACCAGTACTGAGCACCCGAGCATGGTAATATACGCTCATCACTAGTTACCAGTACTGAGCACCCGAGCATGGTAATATACGCTCTTCACTAGTTACCAGTACTGAGTACCCGAGCATGGTAATATACGCTCTTCACTAGTTACCAGTACTGAGTACCCGGGCATGGTAATATACGCTCTTCACTAGTTACCAGTACTGAGTACCCGGGCATGGTAATATACGCTCTTCACTAGTTACCAGTACTGAGCACCCGGGCATGGTAATATACGCTCTTCACTAGTTACCAGTACAGAGCACCCGGGCATGGTAATATACGCTCTTCACTAGTTACCAGTACTGAGCACCCGAGCATGGTAATATACGCTCATCACTAGTTACCAGTACTGAGCACCCGAGCATGGTAATATACGCTCATCACTAGTTACCAGTACTGAGTACCCGGGCATGGTAATATACGCTCATCACTAGTTACCAGTACTGAGCACCCGAGCATGGTAATATACGCTCATCACTAGTTACCAGTACTGAGCACCCGAGCATGGTAATATACGCTCATCACTAGTTACCAGTACTGAGTACCCGGGCATGGTAATATACGCTCATCACTAGTTACCAGTACTGAGCACCCGAGCATGGTAATATACGCTCTTCACTAGTTACCAGTACTGAGCACCCGGGCATGGTAATATACGCTCTTCACTAGTTACCAGTACTGAGCACCCGAGCATGGTAATATACGCTCTTCACTAGTTACCAGTACTGAGTACCCGAGCATGGTAATATACGCTCTTCACTAGTTACCAGTACTGAGCACCCGGGCATGGTAATATACGCTCTTCACTAGTTACCAGTACTGAGTACCCGAGCATGGTAATATACGCTCTTCACTAGTTACCAGTACTGAGCACCCGAGCATGGTAATATACGCTCTTCACTAGTTACCAGTACTGAGTACCCGAGCATGGTAATATACGCTCTTCACTAGTTACCAGTACTGAGCACCCGGGCATGGTAATATACGCTCTTCACTAGTTACCAGTACTGAGTACCCGGGCATGGTAATATACGCTCTTCACTAGTTACCAGTACTGAGCACCCGGGCATGGTAATATACGCTCATCACTAGTTACCAGTACTGAGTACCCGGGCATGGTAATATACGCTCTTCACTAGTTACCAGTACCGAGCACCCGAGCATGGTAATATACGTTCTTCACTAGTTACCAGTACTGAGTACCCGGGCATGGTAATATACGCTCTTCACTAGTTACCAGTACTGAGTACCCGGGCATGGTAATATACGCTCTTCACTAGTTACCAGTACTGAGCACCCGGGCATGGTAATATACGCTCATCACTAGTTACCAGTACTGAGCACCCGGGCATGGTAATATACGCTCTTCACTAGTTACCAGTACTGAGTACCCGGGCATGGTAATATACGCTCATCACTAGTTACCAGTACTGAGTACCCGGGCATGGTAATATACGCTCATCACTAGTTACCAGTACTGAGTACCCGGGCATGGTAATATACGCTCATCACTAGTTACCAGTACTGAGCACCCGGGCATGGTAATATACGCTCATCACTAGTTACCAGTACTGAGTACCCGGGCATGGTAATATACGCTCTTCACTAGTTACCAGTACTGAGCACCCGGGCATGGTAATATACGCTCATCACTAGTTACCAGTACTGAGCACCTGAGCATGGTAATATACGCTCTTCACTAGTTACCAGTACTGAGCACCCGAGCATGGTAATATACGCTCTTCACTAGTTACCAGTACTGAGCACCCGAGCATGGTAATATACGCTCTTCACTAGTTACCAGTACTGAGTACCCGAGCATGGTAATATACGCTCTTCACTAGTTACCAGTACTGAGCACCCGGGCATGGTAATATACGCTCATCACTAGTTACCAGTACTGAGTACCCGGGCATGGTAATATACGCTCTTCACTAGTTACCAGTACCGAGCACCCGAGCATGGTAATATACGCTCATCACTAGTTACCAGTACTGAGCACCTGAGCATGGTAATATACGCTCTTCACTAGTTACCAGTACTGAGTACCCGGGCATGGTAATATACGCTCATCACTAGTTACCAGTACTGAGCACCTGAGCATGGTAATATACGCTCTTCACTAGTTACCAGTACTGAGCACCCGGGCATGGTAATATACGCTCATCACTAGTTACCAGTACTGAGTACCCGGGCATGGTAATATACGCTCATCACTAGTTACCAGTACCGAGCACCCGGGCATGGTAATATACGCTCATCACTAGTTACCAGTACTGAGTACCCGGGCATGGTAATATACGCTCTTCACTAGTTACCAGTACCGAGCACCCGAGCATGGTAATATACGCTCTTCACTAGTTACCAGTACTGAGCACCCGGGCATGGTAATATACGCTCATCACTAGTTACCAGTACTGAGTACCCGGGCATGGTAATATACGCTCATCACTAGTTACCAGTACTGAGTACCCGGGCATGGTAATATACGCTCTTCACTAGTTACCAGTACTGAGCACCCGAGCATGGTAATATACGCTCTTCACTAGTTACCAGTACTGAGCACCCGAGCATGGTAATATACGCTCTTCACTAGTTACCAGTACTGAGTACCCGAGCATGGTAATATACGCTCTTCACTAGTTACCAGTACTGAGCACCCGGGCATGGTAATATACGCTCATCACTAGTTACCAGTACTGAGTACCCGGGCATGGTAATATACGCTCTTCACTAGTTACCAGTACCGAGCACCCGAGCATGGTAATATACGCTCTTCACTAGTTACCAGTACTGAGCACCCGGGCATGGTAATATACGCTCATCACTAGTTACCAGTACTGAGTACCCGGGCATGGTAATATACGCTCATCACTAGTTACCAGTACCGAGCACCCGAGCATGGTAATATACGCTCTTCACTAGTTACCAGTACTGAGTACCCGGGCATGGTAATATACGCTCTTCACTAGTTACCAGTACTGAGCACCCGAGCATGGTAATATACGCTCTTCACTAGTTTCCAGTACTGAGCACCCGAGCATGGTAATATACGCTCTTCACTAGTTACCAGTACTGAGTACCCGAGCATGGTAATATACGCTCTTCACTAGTTACCAGTACTGAGCACCCGGGCATGGTAATATACGCTCATCACTAGTTACCAGTACTGAGTACCCGGGCATGGTAATATACGCTCTTCACTAGTTACCAGTACCGAGCACCCGAGCATGGTAATATACGCTCTTCACTAGTTACCAGTACTGAGCACCCGGGCATGGTAATATACGCTCATCACTAGTTACCAGTACTGAGTACCCGGGCATGGTAATATACGCTCATCACTAGTTACCAGTACCGAGCACCCGGGCATGGTAATATACGCTCATCACTAGTTACCAGTACTGAGTACCCGGGCATGGTAATATACGCTCTTCACTAGTTACCAGTACCGAGCACCTGAGCATGGTAATATACGCTCTTCACTAGTTACCAGTACTGAGCACCCGGGCATGGTAATATACGCTCATCACTAGTTACCAGTACTGAGTACCCGGGCATGGTAATATACGCTCATCACTAGTTACCAGTACTGAGTACCCGGGCATGGTAATATACGCTCTTCACTAGTTACCAGTACTGAGCACCCGAGCATGGTAATATACGCTCTTCACTAGTTACCAGTACTGAGCACCCGAGCATGGTAATATACGCTCTTCACTAGTTACCAGTACTGAGTACCCGAGCATGGTAATATACGCTCTTCACTAGTTACCAGTACTGAGCACCCGGGCATGGTAATATACGCTCATCACTAGTTACCAGTACTGAGTACCCGGGCATGGTAATATACGCTCTTCACTAGTTACCAGTACCGAGCACCCGAGCATGGTAATATACGCTCTTCACTAGTTACCAGTACTGAGCACCCGGGCATGGTAATATACGCTCATCACTAGTTACCAGTACTGAGTACCCGGGCATGGTAATATACGCTCATCACTAGTTACCAGTACCGAGCTCCCGAGCATGGTAATATACGCTCTTCACTAGTTACCAGTACTGAGTACCCGGGCATGGTAATATACGCTCTTCACTAGTTACCAGTACTGAGTACCCGGGCATGGTAATATTCGCTCATCACTAGTTACCAGTACTGAGCACCCGAGCATGGTAATATACGCTCTTCACTAGTTACCAGTACTGAGTACCCGGGCATGGTAATATACGCTCATCACTAGTTACCAGTACTGAGTACCTGGGCATGGTAATATACGCTCATCACTAGTTACCAGTACTGAGCACCCGGGCATGGTAATATACGCTCATCACTAGTTACCAGTACTGAGCACCCGAGCATGGTAATATACGCTCATCACTAGTTACCAGTACTGAGTACCCGGGCATGGTAATATTCGCTCATCACTAGTTACCAGTACTGAGCACCCGAGCATGGTAATATACGCTCTTCACTAGTTACCAGTACTGAGTACCCGGGCATGGTAATATACGCTCATCACTAGTTACCAGTACTGAGTACCTGGGCATGGTAATATACGCTCATCACTAGTTACCAGTACTGAGCACCCGGGCATGGTAATATACGCTCTTCACTAGTTACCAGTACTGAGTACCCGGGCATGGTAATATACGCTCTTCACTAGTTACCAGTACTGAGTACCCGGGCATGGTAATATACGCTCTTCACTAGTTACCAGTACTGAGCACCTGAGCATGGTAATATACGCTCATCACTAGTTACCAGTACCGAGCACCTGAGCATGGTAATATACGCTCTTCACTAGTTACCAGTACTGAGCACCCGGGCATGGTAATATACGCTCTTCACTAGTTACCAGTACTGAGTACCCGAGCATGGTAATATACGCTCATCACTAGTTACCAGTACTGAGTACCCGGGCATGGTAATATACGCTCATCACTAGTTACCAGTACTGAGTACCCGAGCATGGTAATATACGCTCATCACTAGTTACCAGTACTGAGTACCCGGGCATGGTAATATACGCTCTTCACTAGTTACCAGTACTGAGCACCTGAGCATGGTAATATACGCTCATCACTAGTTACCAGTACCGAGCACCTGAGCATGGTAATATACGCTCTTCACTAGTTACCAGTACTGAGCACCCGGGCATGGTAATATACGCTCTTCACTAGTTACCAGTACTGAGCACCCGGGCATGGTAATATATGCTCATCACTAGTTACCAGTACCGAGCACCTGAGCATGGTAATATACGCTCTTCACTAGTTACCAGTACTGAGCACCCGGGCATGGTAATATACGCTCTTCACTAGTTACCAGTACTGAGCACCCGGGCATGGTAATATACGCTCTTCACTAGTTACCAGTACTGAGCACCCGGGCATGGTAATATACGCTCATCACTAGTTACCAGTACTGAGTACCCGAGCATGGTAATATACGCTCATCACTAGTTACCAGTACCGAGCACCTGAGCATGGTAATATACGCTCTTCACTAGTTACCAGTACTGAGCACCCGGGCATGGTAATATACGCTCTTCACTAGTTACCAGTACTGAGCACCCGGGCATGGTAATATACGCTCTTCACTAGTTACCAGTACTGAGCACCCGGGCATGGTAATATACGCTCTTCACTAGTTACCAGTACTGAGTACCCGGGCATGGTAATATACGCTCATCACTAGTTACCAGTACTGAGTACCCGAGCATGGTAATATACGCTCATCACTAGTTACCAGTACCGAGCACCTGAGCATGGTAATATACGCTCTTCACTAGTTACCAGTACTGAGCACCTGAGCATGGTAATATACGCTCTTCACTAGTTACCAGTACTGAGCACCTGAGCATGGTAATATACGCTCATCACTAGTTACCAGTACTGAGTACCCGGGCATGGTAATATACGCTCTTCACTAGTTACCAGTACTGAGCACCTGAGCATGGTAATATACGCTCTTCACTAGTTACCAGTACTGAGCACCCGAGCATGGTAATATACGCTCATCACTAGTTACCAGTACTGAGTACCCGGGCATGGTAATATTCGCTCATCACTAGTTACCAGTACTGAGCACCTGAGCATGGTAATATATGCTCATCACTAGTTACCAGTACTGAGTACCCGGGCATGGTAATATACGCTCATCACTAGTTACCAGTACTGAGCACCTGAGCATGGTAATATACGCTCTTCACTAGTTACCAGTACTGAGTACCCGGGCATGGTAATATACGCTCATCACTAGTTACCAGTACCGAGCACCTGAGCATGGTAATATACGCTCTTCACTAGTTACCAGTACTGAGCACCCGGGCATGGTAATATACGCTCTTCACTAGTTACCAGTACTGAGCACCTGAGCATGGTAATATACGCTCATCACTAGTTACCAGTACTGAGTACCCGGGCATGGTAATATACGCTCTTCACTAGTTACCAGTACTGAGCACCCGGGCATGGTAATATACGCTCTTCACTAGTTACCAGTACTGAGCACCCGGGCATGGTAATATACGCTCTTCACTAGTTACCAGTACTGAGCACCCGGGCATGGTAATATTCGCTCATCACTAGTTACCAGTACTGAGCACCTGAGCATGGTAATATATGCTCATCACTAGTTACCAGTACTGAGCACCCGGGCATGGTAATATACGCTCTTCACTAGTTACCAGTACTGAGTACCCGGGCATGGTAATATACGCTCTTCACTAGTTACCAGTACTGAGTACCCGGGCATGGTAATATACGCTCTTCACTAGTTACCAGTACTGAGCACCCGAGCATGGTAATATACGCTCATCACTAGTTACCAGTACTGAGTACCCGGGCATGGTAATATACGCTCTTCACTAGTTACCAGTACTGAGTACCCGGGCATGGTAATATACGCTCATCACTAGTTACCAGTACTGAGTACCCGGGCATGGTAATATACGCTCTTCACTAGTTACCAGTACTGAGCACCCGAGCATGGTAATATACGCTCATCACTAGTTACCAGTACTGAGTACCCGGGCATGGTAATATACGCTCTTCACTAGTTACCAGTACTGAGTACCCGGGCATGGTAATCTACGCTCATCACTAGTTACCAGTACTGAGTACCCGGGCATGGTAATCTACGCTCATCACTAGTTACCAGTACTGAGTACCCGGGCATGGTAATCTACGCTCATCACTAGTTACCAGTACTGAGTACCCGGGCATGGTAATCTACGCTCATCACTAGTTACCAGTACTGAGTACCCGGGCATGGTAATATACGCTCATCACTAGTTACCAGTACTGAGTACCCGAGCATGCTAATATACGCTCTTCACTAGTTACCAGTACTGAGTACCCGGGCATGGTAATATACGCTCATCACTAGTTACCAGTACTGAGTACCTGGGCATGGTAATATACGCTCATCACTAGTTACCAGTACTGAGTACCCGAGCATGGTAATATACGCTCTTCACTAGTTACCAGTACTGAGTACCCGAGCATGGTAATATTCGCTCATCACTAGTTACCAGTACTGAGTACCTGGGCATGGTAATATACGCTCATCACTAGTTACCAGTACTGAGTACCCGAGCATGGTAATATACGCTCTTCACTAGTTACCAGTACTGAGCACCCGAGCATGGTAATATACGCTCTTCACTAGTTACCAGTACTGACCACCTGAGCATGGTAATATACGCTCTTCACTAGTTACCAGTACTGAGTACCCGAGCATGGTAATATACGCTCTTCACTAGTTACCAGTACTGAGTACCCGGGCATGGTAATATACGCTCATCACTAGTTACCAGTACTGAGTACCCGGGCATGGTAATATACGCTCTTCACTAGTTACCAGTACTGAGCACCCGAGCATGGTAATATACGCTCTTCACTAGTTACCAGTACTGAGTACCCGGGCATGGTAATATTCGCTCATCACTAGTTACCAGTACTGAGTACCCGGGCATGGTAATATACGCTCATCACTAGTTACCAGTACTGAGCACCCGAGCATGGTAGTGCCCGCTCATCACTAGTTACCAGTACTGAGCACCCGGGCATGGTAATATACACTCTTCACTAGTTACCAGTACTGAGCACCTGAGCATGGTAATATACGCTCTTCACTAGTTACCAGTACTGAGTACCCGAGCATGGTAATATACGCTCATCACTAGTTACCAGTACTGAGCACCTGAGCATGGTAATATACGCTCTTCACTAGTTACCAGTACTGAGCACCCGGGCATGGTAATATACGCTCTTCACTAGTTACCAGTACTGAGTACCTGGGCATGGTAATATACGCTCTTCACTAGTTACCAGTACTGAGTACCCGGGCATGGTAATATACGCTCTTCACTAGTTACAAGTACTGAGCACCTGAGCATGGTAATATACGCTCTTCACTAGTTACCAGTACTGAGCACCCGGGCATGGTAATATACGCTCTTCACTAGTTACCAGTACTGAGTACCCGGGCATGGTAATATTCGCTCATCACTAGTTACCAGTACTGAGTACCCGAGCATGGTAATATACGCTCATCACTAGTTACCAGTACTGAGCACCCGAGCATGGTAATATACGCTCTTCACTAGTTACCAGTACTGAGTACCCGGGCATGGTAATATACGCTCTTCACTAGTTACCAGTACTGAGTACCCGGGCATGGTAATATACGCTCATCACTAGTTACCAGTACTGAGCACCCGAGCATGGTAATATACGCTCTTCACTAGTTACCAGTACTGAGTACCCGAGCATGGTAATATACGCTCATCACTAGTTACCAGTACTGAGCACCCGGGCATGGTAATATACGCTCATCACTAGTTACCAGTACTGAGCACCCGGGCATGGTAATATACGCTCTTCACTAGTTACCAGTACCGAGCACCTGAGCATGGTAATATACGCTCTTCACTAGTTACCAGTACTGAGCACCTGAGCATGGTAATATACGCTCTTCACTAGTTACCAGTACTGAGTACCCGGGCATGGTAATATACGCTCTTCACTAGTTACCAGTACTGAGTACCCGGGCATGGTAATCTACGCTCATCACTAGTTACCAGTACTGAGTACCTGAGCATGGTAATATACGCTCTTCACTAGTTACCAGTACTGACTACCCGGGCATGGTAATATACGCTCTTCACTAGTTACCAGTACTGACTACCCGGGCATGGTAATATACGCTCTTCACTAGTTACCAGTACTGACTACCCGGGCATGGTAATATACGCTCATCACTAGTTACCAGTACCGAGTACCCGAGCATGGTAATATACGCTCATCACTAGTTACCAGTACTGAGTACCCGGGCATGGTAATATACGCTCTTCACTAGTTACCAGTACTGAGCACCTGAGCATGGTAATATACGCTCTTCACTAGTTACCAGAACTGAGTACCTGGGCATGGTAATATACGCTCTTCACTAGTTACCAGTACCGAGTACCCGAGCATGGTAATATACGCTCATCACTAGTTACCAGTACTGAGTACCCGGGCATGGTAATATACGCTCTTCACTAGTTACCAGTACTGAGTACCCGGGCATGGTAATATACACTCTTCACTAGTTACCAGTACTGAGTACCTGGGCATGGTAATATACGCTCTTCACTAGTTACCAGTACTGAGTACCCGGGCATGGTAATATACGCTCTTCACTAGTTACCAGTACTGAGTACCCGGGCATGGTAATATACGCTCTTCACTAGTTACCAGTACTGAGTACCCGGGCATGGTAATATACGCTCATCACTAGTTACCAGTACTGAGCACCCGGGCATGGTAATATACGCTCTTCACTAGTTACCAGTACTGAGTACCCGGGCATGGTAATATACGCTCTTCACTAGTTACCAGTACTGAGTACCCGGGCATGGTAATATACGCTCATCACTAGTTACCAGTACCGAGCACCTGAGCATGGTAATATACGCTCATCACTAGTTACCAGTACTGAGTACCCGAGCATGGTAATATACGCTCATCACTAGTTACCAGTACTGAGTACCTGGGCATGGTAATATACGCTCATCACTAGTTACCAGTACTGAGTACCCGGGCATGGTAATATACACTCTTCACTAGTTACCAGTACTGAGTACCCGGGCATGGTAATATACGCTCTTCACTAGTTACCAGTACTGAGTACCCGGGCATGGTAATATACGCTCTTCAATAGTTACCAGTACTGAGTACCCGGGCATGGTAATATACGCTCATCACTAGTTACCAGTACTGAGTACCCGAGCATGGTAATATACGCTCATCACTAGTTACCAGTACTGAGTACCCGGGCATGGTAATATACGCTCTTCAGTAGTTACCAGTACCGAGCACCTGAGCATGGTAATATACGCTCTTCACTAGTTACCAGTACTGAGTACCCGGGCATGGTAATATACGCTCTTCACTAGTTACCAGTACTGAGTACCCGGGCATGGTAATCTACGCTCATCACTAGTTACCAGTACTGAGTACCTGAGCATGGTAATATACGCTCTTCACTAGTTACCAGTACTGACTACCCGGGCATGGTAATATACGCTCTTCACTAGTTACCAGTACTGACTACCCGGGCATGGTAATATACGCTCTTCACTAGTTACCAGTACTGACTACCCGGGCATGGTAATATACGCTCATCACTAGTTACCAGTACCGAGTACCCGAGCATGGTAATATACGCTCATCACTAGTTACCAGTACTGAGTACCCGGGCATGGTAATATACGCTCATCACTAGTTACCAGTACTGAGCACCCGGGCATGGTAATATACGCTCTTCACTAGTTACCAGTACTGAGCACCTGAGCATGGTAATATACGCTCTTCACTAGTTACCAGTACTGAGTACCTGGGCATGGTAATATACGCTCTTCACTAGTTACCAGTACTGAGTACCCGAGCATGGTAATATACGCTCTTCACTAGTTACCAGTACTGAGTACCTGAGCATGGTAATATACGCTCTTCACTAGTTACCAGTACTGAGTACCCGGGCATGGTAATATACGCTCTTCACTAGTTACCAGTACTGAGCACCCGAGCATGGTAATATACGCTCATCACTAGTTACCAGTACTGAGCACCCGAGCATGGTAATATACGCTCTTCACTAGTTACCAGTACTGAGTACCTGAGCATGGTAATATACGCTCTTCACTAGTTACCAGTACTGACTACCCGGGCATGGTAATATACGCTCATCACTAGTTACCAGTACTGAGTACCCGGGCATGGTAATATACACTCTTCTCTAGTTACCAGTACTGAGTACCCGGGCATGGTAATATACGCTCATCACTAGTTACCAGTACCGAGCACCTGAGCATGGTAATATACGCTCATCACTAGTTACCAGTACCGAGCACCCGGGCATGGTAATATACACTCTTCACTAGTTACCAGTACTGAGTACCTGGGCATGGTAATATACGCTCTTCACTAGTTACCAGTACTGAGCACCCGAGCATGGTAGTGTCCGCTCATCACTAGTTACCAGTACTGAGCACCCGAGCATGGTAATATACGCTCTTCACTAGTTACCAGTACTGAGTACCTGAGCATGGTAATATACGCTCTTCACTAGTTACCAGTACTGAGCACCCGGGCATGGTAATATACGCTCTTCACTAGTTACCAGTACTGAGCACCCGGGCATGGTAATATACGCTCATCACTAGTTACCAGTACTGAGTACCCGGGCATGGTAATATACGCTCATCACTAGTTACCAGTACTGAGTACCCGAGCATGGTAATATACGCTCTTCACTAGTTACCAGTATAGAGCACCCGGGCATGGTAATATACGCTCATCACTAGTTACCAGTACTGAGTACCTGAGCATGGTAATATACGCTCTTCACTAGTTACCAGTACTGAGTACCCGGGCATGGTAATATACACTCTTCACTAGTTACCAGTACTGAGTACCTGAGCATGGTAATATACGCTCTTCACTAGTTACCAGTACTGAGCACCCGGGCATGGTAATATACGCTCATCACTAGTTACCAGTACTGAGTACCCGGGCATGGTAATATACGCTCATCACTAGTTACCAGTACTGAGTACCTGAGCATGGTAATATACGCTCTTCACTAGTTACCAGTACAGAGCACCCGAGCATGGTAGTGCCCGCTCATCACTAGTTACCAGTACTGACTACCCGGGCATGGTAATATACGCTCATCACTAGTTACCAGTACTGAGTACCCGGGCATGGTAATATACGCTCTTCAGTAGTTACCAGTACAGAGTACCCGGGCATGGTAATATACGCTCTTCAGTAGTTACCAGTACTGAGAACCCGGGCATGGTAATATACGCTCTTCACTAGTTACCAGTACTGAGCACCCGAGCATGGTAATATACGCTCTTCACTAGTTACCAGTACTGAGTACCCGAGCATGGTAATATACGCTCTTCACTAGTTACCAGTACTGAGTACCTGGGCATGGTAATATACGCTCTTCACTAGTTACCAGTACTGAGTACCCGGGCATGGTAATATACGCTCATCACTAGTTACCAGTACCGAGCACCTGAGCATGGTAATATACGCTCTTCACTAGTTACCAGTACTGAGTACCTGGGCATGGTAATATACGCTCTTCACTAGTTACCAGTACTGACTACCCGGGCATGGTAATATACGCTCATCACTAGTTACCAGTACTGAGTACCTGGGCATGGTAATATACGCTCTTCACTAGTTACCAGTACTGAGTACCTGGGCATGGTAATATACACTCTTCACTAGTTACCAGTACTGAGTACCCGGGCATGGTAATATACGCTCATCACTAGTTACCAGTACTGAGTACCCGGGCATGGTAATATACGCTCATCACTAGTTACCAGTACTGAGTACCCGGGCATGGTAATATACGCTCTTCACTAGTTACCAGTACTGAGTACCTGGGCATGGTAATATACGCTCTTCACTAGTTACCAGTACTGAGTACCCGGGCATGGTAATATACGCTCTTTACTAGTTACCAGTACTGACTACCCGGGCATGGTAATATACGCTCTTCACTAGTTACCAGTACTGAGCACCCGGGCATGGTAATATACGCTCTTCACTAGTTACCAGTACTGAGTACCTGAGCATGGTAATATACGCTCTTCACTAGTTACCAGTACTGAGCACCCGGGCATGGTAATATACGCTCTTCACTAGTTACCAGTACTGAGTACCTGGGCATGGTAATATACGCTCTTCACTAGTTACCAGTACTGAGTACCTGGGCATGGTAATATACGCTCTTCACTAGTTACCAGTACTGAGCACCCGAGCATGGTAGTATACGCTCTTCACTAGTTACCAGTACTGAGTACCCGGGCATGGTAATATACGCTCATCACTAGTTACCAGTACTGAGCACCTGGGCATGGTAATATACGCTCATCACTAGTTACCAGTACTGAGCACCCGGGCATGGTAATATACGCTCATCACTAGTTACCAGTACTGAGCACCTGGGCATGGTAATATACGCTCTTCACTAGTTACCAGTACTGAGTACCCGAGCATGGTAATATACGCTCATCACTAGTTACCAGTACTGAGTACCCGGGCATGGTAATATACGCTCATCACTAGTTACCAGTACTGAGTACCCGGGCATGGTAATATACGCTCATCACTAGTTACCAGTACTGAGTACCCGGGCATGGTAATATACGCTCATCACTAGTTACCAGTACTGAGTACCCGGGCATGGTAATATACGCTCTTCACTAGTTACCAGTACTGAGTACCCGGGCATGGTAATATACGCTCATCACTAGTTACCAGTACTGAGTACCCGGGCATGGTAATATACGCTCATCACTAGTTACCAGTACTGAGTACCCGGGCATGGTAATATACGCTCATCACTAGTTACCAGTACTGAGTACCCGGGCATGGTAATATACGCTCATCACTAGTTACCAGTACTGAGTACCCGGGCATGGTAATATACGCTTGTCACGAACAGCCGGGGAAGTCCCTCAGAAATCCGCAGCTGTTCACTGATTCGTTACACACGACTACTCTCTAGCGCCCCCCTTGTCTGCAGGCCACTTTTGGTACTGCAGGACAATGCATAAGATGAGGCTGCTGAGCTGATAATGCCAAATATTGGAGGTCTCACAGCAAGGGTAAATGTATATCTCTGATTCCTGCTAATGGAATATTTATATACCTCGGTACCCTTAATGATAGCACTCCAATAATTCTATGCAATAACAATTACGCTGCCACCACCCAGACTTTCTACAGGTAGCTGGGGACCCGTTTCAGATAGCATAAGGCCCTTCGGGGTTTTGGATTCGTATATAAAGCATAAGGAAAGAAACTCTTAAATTTTTATATATTTAATCCGAAAATAGGCAGTGTTTAAAGAATATACAGGAATTTACAAAAGGGAACAATACACATTACGGCATAACAGTTACATTAAAATAAAAGGTATAAACATGAAACTTACTAAGCTTCTGCCATAGAAGTGACGTCTGCTTATGGAGGGAGGGAGCTCCAAGAGATGTTAGAATCGGCCAGCATCACCCTTCATGATGCCCTCCTCGTGCTGACTGCCCCAAAAGACAGGAACTGTCTCTTATGCTCTTGCTAGCCCCCCTTGCCTGTGACATCATTTTACAGTCACTTGTGGGCTGGGCTTGAGATGGTCACAAAGTTCCATAAGTCTAGGGTTTTTCATATCTTTGCTCCTGGGCCACACAGGTGAAAGATATTAGCGTCATATTTAATATCTCGATTTTACAGTTACATTGATACCAAACACAACGCCTCTAGCACAATTTTACTGGCCAATACTAATTTGTCGTGATTCCGTCGATCTCCTCGTCAGGTGAGACGGTGCGCTGGGTTCCGCACGACGCAGGGATTCTGGCAATGTGTTTTTCATCTTTCTAGCATTAAAGTCGCACTTCAAAACCTGCTTTGGGAGTTTTCCCGCCAATATTACAAAGAATTGTCTTTCTCTGCAGCTTTTGGCTTTTCTTCTACCATCACCCAAAGTCATAAATACCTTAAGCTTCCAGGCCAATCAGATAATCGTCATGACGATCTCTGGCTGATGGTGGACAGGAGGGGGATGGAGACCCTTCAATAGTTCTACATGACACCTCCCCCTTTTTGAGGTAGCATGGGAGATTGATTTGCCAATCGTCTCCTAAGCCTACCTCGCTGGCATCCCCCTGCCGGGACAGCCCATCAGCGTTGCCATGCTCAACACCCTTCCTGTGTTGAATGGTAAAGTCATACTGCTGTAGTGCCAAGCTCCACCGCAGTAGCTTACCATTGTCGCCGGCCACCCGATGTAGCCAGCTGAGAGGGTTGTGGTCTGTCACTATGGTGAAGTTGCGTCCATATAGGTAGGGCTGCAGTTTCCGCAGGGCCCACACTATAGAGAGGCACTCCTTCTCCACAGTGGCGTAGGCCACTTCCCGGGGTAAGAGCTTGCGGCTGAGAAACATCACCGGATGCTCTTCTCCCTTCCCATTTACCTGGCTGAGTACTGCACCAAGGCCAAACGCACTGGCATCTGTCTGAACTATGAACCGTCGGGTGAAGTCCGGGGCTTGTAGGATTGGGGAACTGGCGAGGGCAGCTTTTAGTGCCCTGAAGGACCGTTCACAGTCATCTGTCCAGGTGACTACTTGCGGTAGCTTCTTTTTGGTGAGGTCCGTCAACGGCTTAGCAAGAGCACTATAGTTAGGAACGAACTTCCTATAGTACCCTGCCGTACCCAAGAAGGACATCACCTGCTTCTTTGACTTGGGGGTAGGCCAGGAGGTGATGGCATCAACCTTCCCTGGCTCTGGTTTCAGGGTCCCGCCACCCACTCTGTGTCCAAGGTACTGTACCTCCGTCATGCCGATCTGACACTTCCCTGGCTTTATAGTCAGACCAGCGCTTTGGATCCGCCTGAGCACCTGCTCCAGGTGCCCCAGGTGTTCCTCCCAAGTGGGACTAAAGATGGCAATGTCATCCAGGTAAGCTACTGCAAACCCTCCTAGTCCCTCGAGCAGCTGGTCGACCAATCGCTGGAAAGTGGCAGGAGCATTTCTCATGCCAAAGGGCATGACGAGGGATTCATACAGCCCGAATGGGGTGATGAAGGCGGACCTTTCCTGTGCTTCCTTGGACATAGGAATCTGCCAGTACCCTCGACTCAGGTCCATGATGGTCAGGTACTGGGCCCCGGCTAAGCAATCCAGTAACTCGTCGATGCGTGGCATTGGGTACGCATCGGGTGCTGTGATTGCATTTAGCCTCCTGTAGTCCACACAAAACCGGGTTGTCCGGTCCTTTTTGGGAACCAAGACTACAGGCGAGGCCCATGCACTTTTGGACCTCTGGATCACTCCCAGGACTAGCATTTCATCGATCTCCCTTTTTATGTCCTTTTGTACCTCTAGGGAGACACGGTATGGGGGTTGACGAACTGGGGAATGACTCCCTGTGTCCACCTGGTGGGTGGCTAGGGATGTCTTCCCTGGGACATTCGTGAAGGTCATCAGGTAGGGCCGGAATACCTCCCGCAGCTGGGACTTTTGGTCCAAGGATAGCTGTGGGTTGAATGCCGCCTCCTCGATAGACCCTCCATCCCGGGCTGAGGCGAGCAAGTCCACCAAGACTTCACTTTCGCCTTCCTCGGGAAGACTACACACAGGAAGAGCAAAGGCTTCCCTGTCATGATGAGCTTTCATCATGTTGACATGGAAGACCTTTTGCCTCTTCCTGGCATGGTCGATGGTGACCACATAGTTTACGTCATTGAGGCGCTGATGCACCAGGTATGGACCCTCCCAGGCCGCCTGAAGCTTGTTCTGGGTCATTGGGACCAGGACCCACACCTTCTGACCCACTTCATACACCCGCTCTCGAGCGTGTTGGTCGTACCATCGCTTCTGGCTGGCCTGGGCTTGCGCCATATTCTCATGCACCATCTGCGTCATTGACTGCATCTTGTCACGGAGCCGAATGACATACTCCACAACGGACACTTCTGGGGAATTCAGTTCCTCTTCCCAGGATTCCCTTACCAGACCAAGAGGCCCCCGGACTCGTCTGCCATACAGGAGCTCGAAGGGGGAAAACCCCGTTGAGGCCTGTGGTACCTCTCTGTAGGCAAACAGCAGGTGTGAGAGATACCGCTCCCAGTCGCGTCCATGTGACTCAACCAGCATCTTAAGCATCTGCTTAAGTGTACCATTAAATCGCTCACACAAACCATTGGTCTGTGGGTGATAAGCGCTTGATATCAGATGCCGCACCTGCATTTTCTTACAGAGAGCCTCCATTAGACGAGACATGAACTGAGTCCCCTGGTCGGTAAGCATCTCCCTGGGAAATCCTACTCGGGAGAATATGGTCAAGAGGGCATCTGCCACCTTATCGGCTCTAACTGAGGACAGAGCCACTGCCTCCGGATACCGGGTAGCATAGTCTACCACAGTAAGGACGAACCGTTTTCCAGAGCTGCTGGGGACGGCCAGAGGCCCGACAATGTCCACAGCGACCCTCTGGAAAGGCTCCTCTATCACCGGCAAAGAGATCAGGGGAGCTTTGGGAGCAGGCCCTGACTTTCCCACTCTTTGACATGTGATACAGGAGCGGCAGTAGTTGGCAACATCTGTCCCCATTTTGGGCCAATAGAAGTGGTGAGACAGCCGGGCCTTGGTTTTGCTAACCCCCAAGTGTCCGGCGAGTGGGATCTCATGGGCAATCCGCAGCAACTCACTCCTAAAGCGGTGAGGCACCACCAGCTGTTTTTCCTTCAGCCACTCTTGTTGGGGGTTACAGGGAATTGTCTCCCGGTACAACTTTCCCTGGTCCCAGAATACCCTCTCCTTATCGGTCTCGGAGGAGGGCTTCTCTGCGAGGTCCCTTAACGTCTCTAGACTGGCATCAGTTCGTAGAGCCACCTGAAACTCTTGGCTAGAGGCAGCCAAAAGTGACGTTAAGGTTCCAACCTCACCGGGACCCTCTGGGACCTGCTCTGGGTCCGTAACCAGTTCCGTTATCCCTCTGGGTGAAGAGGTGTCAGCAGGCAAGGTTTCATTTGCGTTCTGGGCACTCTGACTGCGGGTGACAGCACCGATGAAGGCTGTCTCCCCGGGGAATAACCACTCTTCCCCATCAGCCTGACAGGTACTACTGGCTGTGTCACTGTCCGCTGTGACACTGCTCAGCTGCATTTGACCACTGTCCTCGTGGTTCTCATGTCTGCCTCCATCTCTGTCAGCACAGACACCTGCTACCTTGGGGTCGTCCTCAGCCACGTCACCCTGCCGCGTGGCATGGCTGAGTTCCCCTGTACAAATCTCCACTTTATTACCATACACAACATTTGTAATTACGTTCTGGGTATCCGCATTCGGGTCGCATGACTTATCAACAACATTTGCATCACATGATTTAACAACATTTGCATCACATGACTGATCAACAACATTTGTATCACCTGACTTTTTGGATTCGGGAGGATCATCAGGGAGAAATTGTGCAACTAATCGCCCCAGATCAGTCCCCAATAAAACATTGGTTGGTAGATGTTCATCCACCCCCACTTCCCTCAACCCTCTCCCAGCACCCCAGTCGAGGGGAATCAGGGCCATTGGGAAGGATTGGTGGACACCCCCCGCCAAGGCGACAGTCAGGAGTTTTCCCGGGATAAAGTTTTCAGGGGGTACCAGTTCAGGGCGGACCAGTGTTCTGTCGGCCCCAGTGTCCTTGAGCCCCACAGTGGGGGTTCCGCCTACGGTGACGGGGTGTAGGTTTTCGCAGGCCCTACCACCCGCCTTCCTTGCCAAAAGGACAGTTCCAGTGGGCCCTTGGGCCTTGGATGTGGGGTTCCTCTTCTGCCTCTCTGGGCAACCAGAGCTGAGGTGTCCAGGCAGGTTGCAGGAAAAACACCTGCGAGTGTCAGAGGTGGGCCGGGCACTGGTGGATGAAACAGGACCTACGGGAGGTCGGCTGGTAGGGGCAGGGGTGGTTGTAGTTGTCATCTTACCCCCTTTCCAGCTAGTGGTGGACGGCTTCCGCACCTCCGATGCACGGTTGGCCACATAGGCGTCGGCAATCTGGGCTGCTTTTGAGGCCTCCTTGGGCTCTCGGTCCCTAACAAACTGTCGAACCTCCACAGGACAGACATGTAGGAGTTGGTCCTTCACCATGAGGTCCTTTAACTCCTCAAAGGTTGTAACGGACAGTCCTTGGATCCACTGGTCAAAGGTGCGCTGGAGCCCACCCTCCAAATCGCTGTAGCTGTCATGAGGTCCGAGCTGGAGGGTCCGGAATTTTTTTCGGTACACCTCCGGAGTCAGCTGATACTTCCGTACTAGGGCCTGCTTTATGGCCCCATAGTCTCCACTCTGCTCTTGAGGGAGACTGGCAAACGCGTCCAGGGCCTTGCCTCGCAGCCCTGGGGTTAAGTATTGTGCCCATTGTGTTGAGGGCAACTGGTACTGCAAGCAAGTCTTTTCAAATCCCCTCAGAAAGGTGTCCAAATCCCCGTCCTTTTCCATCACAAGAAAGTGCTCCGGTCGGGGCTTAAAGCTGCTGGCATTATTGGACTCACCGTTTAGTGAGGAAGATGTCTGCTGCCGGGCTTTGAGGATATTCAATTCATGGTCTCTCTGGGCTTGGCGCTCTCGCTCGGCTCGCTCAGCCTCTCGCTCGGCTCTCTCAGCCTGAGCCTGGCGCTCAGCTCTCTCAGCCTCTCGCTCGGCTCTCTCAGCCTCTCGATATTGCTGAATGAGGCTTAGCCGTCCCTGCCGGTCATCTGCAGCGAATTGTTGTAGAGCCATCTTCAGGAAAGAGTCCATGTTGCCCCGGTCACTGCTCTGGCTCGCAGTTGATGGTGGGGACTCTGCAGAAGCACTATCCTGGGCTTGGCTTGCCTCCTCTTCTCCAGCACTGGGGAAACGGACATGCTCTGCATCCCATTGTAAAAGTTCTTTAATGAGGTCCTGCCTCGTTTTGCCATGGCCATCAATCAACTTGGATCTGCAGAGTGCAGCAAGAACTTCCTTCTTCTGCTGATTGTACCAGGCTTCTGACACAGCCTCCATAATTGCCAAATAAAGGATAGGATAGAAAACAAGAGAGAAGGGAGGGGGTAACTGCTACACGTACAGTATTGTTCCAGGTATATTTAAACACTGAGTTCGATCCTCAAAACTTTTGCAAGTTTTTAGTGAAAGGGATGATTGCTCAAACCAGATCACTAATGCTTTATATATCCCACCGCTTGCCACCAATTTGTCACGAACAGCCGGGGAAGTCCCTCAGAAATCCGCAGCTGTTCACTGATTCGTTACACACGACTACTCTCTAGCGCCCCCCTTGTCTGCAGGCCACTTTTGGTACTGCAGGACAATGCATAAGATGAGGCTGCTGAGCTGATAATGCCAAATATTGGAGGTCTCACAGCAAGGGTAAATGTATATCTCTGATTCCTGCTAATGGAATATTTATATACCTCGGTACCCTTAATGATAGCACTCCAATAATTCTATGCAATAACAATTACGCTGCCACCACCCAGACTTTCTACAGGTAGCTGGGGACCCGTTTCAGATAGCATAAGGCCCTTCGGGGTTTTGGATTCGTATATAAAGCATAAGGAAAGAAACTCTTAAATTTTTATATATTTAATCCGAAAATAGGCAGTGTTTAAAGAATATACAGGAATTTACAAAAGGGAACAATACACATTACGGCATAACAGTTACATTAAAATAAAAGGTATAAACATGAAACTTACTAAGCTTCTGCCATAGAAGTGACGTCTGCTTATGGAGGGAGGGAGCTCCAAGAGATGTTAGAATCGGCCAGCATCACCCTTCATGATGCCCTCCTCGTGCTGACTGCCCCAAAAGACAGGAACTGTCTCTTATGCTCTTGCTAGCCCCCCTTGCCTGTGACATCATTTTACAGTCACTTGTGGGCTGGGCTTGAGATGGTCACAAAGTTCCATAAGTCTAGGGTTTTTCATATCTTTGCTCCTGGGCCACACAGGTGAAAGATATTAGCGTCATATTTAATATCTCGATTTTACAGTTACATTGATACCAAACACAACGCCTCTAGCACAATTTTACTGGCCAATACTAATTTGTCGTGATTCCGTCGATCTCCTCGTCAGGTGAGACGGTGCGCTGGGTTCCGCACGACGCAGGGATTCTGGCAATGTGTTTTTCATCTTTCTAGCATTAAAGTCGCACTTCAAAACCTGCTTTGGGAGTTTTCCCGCCAATATTACAAAGAATTGTCTTTCTCTGCAGCTTTTGGCTTTTCTTCTACCATCACCCAAAGTCATAAATACCTTAAGCTTCCAGGCCAATCAGATAATCGTCATGACGATCTCTGGCTGATGGTGGACAGGAGGGGGATGGAGACCCTTCAATAGTTCTACATGACAACGCTCATCACTAGTTACCAGTACTGAGTACCCGGGCATGGTAATATACGCTCTTCACTAGTTACCAGTACTGAGTACCCGGGCATGGTAATATACGCTCATCACTAGTTACCAGTACTGAGTACCCGGGCATGGTAATATACGCTCATCACTAGTTACCAGTACTGAGTACCTGGGCATGGTAATATACGCTATTCACTAGTTACCAGTACTGAGTACCCGGGCATGGTAATATACGCTCATCACTAGTTACCAGTACTGAGTACCCGAGCATGGTAATATACGCTCATCACTAGTTACCAGTACTGAGTACCCGAGCATGGTAATATACGCTCATCACTAGTTACCAGTACTGAGTACCCGGGCATGGTAATATACGCTCTTCAGTAGTTACCAGTACTGAGCACCCGAGCATGGTAATATACACTCTTCACTAGTTACCAGTACTGAGTACCCGGGCATGGTAATATACACTCTTCACTAGTTACCAGTACTGAGTACCCGGGCATGGTAATATACGCTCTTCACTAGTTACCAGTACTGAGCACCCGGGCATGGTAATATACGCTCATCACTAGTTACCAGTACTGAGTACCCGGGCATGGTAATATACGCTCTTCACTAGTTACCAGTACTGAGTACCCGGGCATGGTAATATACGCTCTTCACTAGTTACCAGTACTGAGTACCCGGGCATGGTAATATACGCTCATCACTAGTTACCAGTACTGAGCATCCGAGCATGGTAATATACACTCTTCACTAGTTACCAGTACTGAGTACCCGGGCATGGTAATATTCGCTCATCACTAGTTACCAGTACTGAGCACCCGAGCATGGTAATATACACTCTTCACTAGTTACCAGTACTGAGTACCCGGGCATGGTAATATACGCTCTTCACTAGTTACCAGTACTGAGTACCCGAGCATGGTAATATACACTCTTCACTAGTTACCAGTACTGAGTACCCGGGCATGGTAATATACGCTCATCACTAGTTACCAGTACCGAGCACCTGAGCATGGTAATATACGCTCATCACTAGTTACCAGTACTGAGTACCCGAGCATGGTAATATACGCTCATCACTAGTTACCAGTACTGAGTACCCGGGCATGGTAATATACGCTCATCACTAGTTACCAGTACTGAGTACCCGGGCATGGTAATATACGCTCATCACTAGTTACCAGTACTGAGTACCTGAGCATGGTAATATACGCTCATCACTAGTTACCAGTACTGAGTACCCGGGCATGGTAATCTACGCTCTTCACTAGTTACCAGTACTGAGTACCCGGGCATGGTAATATACGCTCTTCACTAGTTACCAGTACTGAGCACCTGGGCATGGTAATCTACGCTCTTCACTAGTTACCAGTACTGAGTACCCGGGCATGGTAATATACGCTCATCACTAGTTACCAGTACTGAGCACCTGAGCATGGTAATATATGCTCTTCACTAGTTACCAGTACTGAGTACCCGGGCATGGTAATATACGCTCTTCAGTAGTTACCAGTACTGAGTACCCGGGCATGGTAATATACGCTCTTCACTAGTTACCAGTACCGAGCACCTGAGCATGGTAATATACGCTCATCACTAGTTACCAGTACTGAGCACCTGAGCATGGTAATATACGCTCATCACTAGTTACCAGTACTGAGCACCTGAGCATGGTAATATACGCTCATCACTAGTTACCAGTACTGAGCACCTGAGCATGGTAATATACGCTCATCACTAGTTACCAGTACTGAGTACCCGGGCATGGTAATATACGCTCTTCAGTAGTTACCAGTACTGAGTACCCGGGCATGGTAATATACGCTCTTCACTAGTTACCAGTACTGAGCACCCGAGCATGGTAATATACGCTCTTCACTAGTTACCAGTACTGAGTACCCGGGCATGGTAATATACGCTCATCACTAGTTACCAGTACTGAGTACCCGGGCATGGTAATATACGCTCTTCACTAGTTACCAGTACTGAGTACCCGAGCATGGTAATATACGCTCTTCACTAGTTACCAGTACTGAGTACCCGAGCATGGTAATATACGCTCTTCACTAGTTACCAGTACTGAGTACCCGGGCATGGTAATATACGCTCTTCACTAGTTACCAGTACTGAGTACCTGGGCATGGTAATATACGCTCTTCACTAGTTACCAGTACTGAGCACCTGGGCATGGTAATATACGCTCTTCACTAGTTACCAGTACTGACTACCCGGGCATGGTAATATACGCTCTTCACTAGTTACCAGTACTGAGTACCCGGGCATGGTAATATACGCTCATCACTAGTTACCAGTACTGAGTACCTGGGCATGGTAATATACGCTCTTCACTAGTTACCAGTACTGAGCACCTGAGCATGGTAATATACGCTCTTCACTAGTTACCAGTACTGAGTACCCGAGCATGGTAATATACGCTCTTCACTAGTTACCAGTACTGAGCACCCGAGCATGGTAGTGCCCGCTCATCACTAGTTACCAGTACTGAGCACCTGAGCATGGTAATATACGCTCATCACTAGTTACCAGTACTGAGTACCTGAGCATGGTAATATACGCTCTTCACTAGTTACCAGTACTGAGTACCCGGGCATGGTAATATACGCTCTTCACTAGTTACCAGTACTGAGTACCCGGGCATGGTAATATACGCTCTTCACTAGTTACCAGTACTGAGTACCTGAGCATGGTAATATACGCTCTTCACTAGTTACCAGTACTGAGTACCCGGGCATGGTAATATACGCTCTTCACTAGTTACCAGTACTGAGTACCCGGGCATGGTAATATACGCTCTTCACTAGTTACCAGTACTGAGCACCCGAGCATGGTAATATACGCTCTTCACTAGTTACCAGTACTGAGCACCCGAGCATGGTAATATACGCTCTTCACTAGTTACCAGTACCGAGCACCTGAGCATGGTAATATACGCTCTTCACTAGTTACCAGTACTGAGCACCTGAGCATGGTAATATACGCTCATCACTAGTTACCAGTACTGAGCACCCGGGCATGGTAATATACGCTCTTCACTAGTTACCAGTACTGAGTACCCGAGCATGGTAATATACGCTCTTCACTAGTTACCAGTACTGAGCACCTGAGCATGGTAATATACGCTCATCACTAGTTACCAGTACTGAGCACCCGGGCATGGTAATATACGCTCTTCACTAGTTACCAGTACTGAGTACCCGGGCATGGTAATATACGCTCATCACTAGTTACCAGTACTGAGCACCTGAGCATGGTAATATACGCTCATCACTAGTTACCAGTACTGAGCACCCGGGCATGGTAATATACGCTCTTCACTAGTTACCAGTACTGAGTACCCGAGCATGGTAATATACACTCTTCACTAGTTACCAGTACTGAGCACCCGGGCATGGTAATATACGCTCTTCACTAGTTACCAGTACTGAGTACCCGGGCATGGTAATATACGCTCTTCACTAGTTACCAGTACAGAGCACCCGAGCATGGTAGTGCCCGCTCATCACTAGTTACCAGTACTGAGTACCCGAGCATGGTAATATACGCTCATCACTAGTTACCAGTACTGAGCACCCGAGCATGGTAATATACGCTCTTCACTAGTTACCAGTACTGAGCACCTGAGCATGGTAATATATGCTCTTCACTAGTTACCAGTACTGAGCACCCGGGCATGGTAATATACGCTCTTCACTAGTTACCAGTACTGAGTACCCGGGCATGGTAATATACGCTCATCACTAGTTACCAGTACTGAGCACCTGAGCATGGTAATATACGCTCTTCACTAGTTACCAGTACTGAGTACCCGGGCATGGTAATATATGCTCTTCACTAGTTACCAGTACTGAGTACCCGGGCATGGTAATATACGCTCTTCACTAGTTACCAGTACTGAGTACCCGGGCATGGTAGTGCCCGCTCATCACTAGTTACCAGTACTGAGCACCTGAGCATGGTAATATACGCTCTTCACTAGTTACCAGTACTGAGTACCCGGGCATGGTAATATACGCTCTTCACTAGTTACCAGTACTGAGTACCCGGGCATGGTAATATACGCTCATCACTAGTTACCAGTACTGAGTACCCGGGCATGGTAATATACGCTCATCACTAGTTACCAGTACTGAGTACCCGAGCATGGTAATATATGCTCATCACTAGTTACCAGTACTGAGCACCCGGGCATGGTAATATACGCTCATCACTAGTTACCAGTACTGAGCACCCGAGCATGGTAATATACACTCTTCACTAGTTACCAGTACTGACTACCCGGGCATGGTAATATACACTCTTCACTAGTTACCAGTACTGAGCACCCGAGCATGGTAATATACGCTCTTCACTAGTTACCAGTACTGAGTACCCGAGCATGGTAATATACGCTCTTCACTAGTTACCAGTACTGAGTACCCGGGCATGGTAATATACGCTCTTCACTAGTTACCAGTACTGAGCACCCGAGCATGGTAATATATGCTCATCACTAGTTACCAGTACTGAGTACCCGAGCATGGTAATATACGCTCTTCACTAGTTACCAGTACTGAGTACCCGGGCATGGTAATATACACTCTTCACTAGTTACCAGTACTGAGTACCCGGGCATGGTAATATACGCTCATCACTAGTTACCAGTACTGAGCACCCGAGCATGGTAATATATGCTCTTCACTAGTTACCAGTACTGAGCACCCGAGCATGGTAATATATGCTCATCACTAGTTACCAGTACTGAGTACCCGAGCATGGTAATATACGCTCTTCACTAGTTACCAGTACTGAGTACCCGGGCATGGTAATATACGCTCTTCACTAGTTACCAGTACTGAGTACCCGGGCATGGTAATATACGCTCATCACTAGTTACCAGTACTGAGCACCTGAGCATGGTAATATACGCTCTTCACTAGTTACCAGTACTGAGCACCCGAGCATGGTAATATACGCTCATCACTAGTTACCAGTACTGAGTACCCGGGCATGGTAATCTACGCTCATCACTAGTTACCAGTACTGAGTACCCGGGCATGGTAATCTACGCTCATCACTAGTTACCAGTACTGAGTACCCGGGCATGGTAATCTACGCTCATCACTAGTTACCAGTACTGAGTACCCGGGCATGGTAATATACGCTCTTCACTAGTTACCAGTACTGAGCACCCGAGCATGGTAATATACGCTCATCACTAGTTACCAGTACTGAGTACCCGGGCATGGTAATATACGCTCTTCAGTAGTTACCAGTACTGAGCACCTGAGCATGGTAATATACGCTCTTCACTAGTTACCAGTACTGAGCCCCCGAGCATGGTAATATACGCTCATCACTAGTTACCAGTACTGAGTACCCGGGCATGGTAATATACGCTCTTCAGTAGTTACCAGTACTGAGTACCCGAGCATGGTAATATACGCTCATCACTAGTTACCAGTACTGAGCACCCGGGCATGGTAATATACGCTCATCACTAGTTACCAGTACTGAGCACCTGG
This sequence comes from Anomaloglossus baeobatrachus, assembly GCF_048569485.1. Lineage (NCBI taxonomy): Eukaryota > Metazoa > Chordata > Amphibia > Anura > Aromobatidae > Anomaloglossus > Anomaloglossus baeobatrachus. Next base: position 793,568,379 of record NC_134354.1, on the reverse strand, counting down.
GCATGGTAATATACGCTCTTCACTAGTTACCAGTACTGAGTACCTGGGCATGGTAATATACGCTCATCACTAGTTACCAGTACTGAGTACCCGGGCATGGTAATATACGCTCATCACTAGTTACCAGTACTGAGTACCTGAGCATGGTAATATACGCTCTTCACTAGTTACCAGTACTGAGTACCCGGGCATGGTAATATACGCTCTTCACTAGTTACCAGTACTGAGTACCCGGGCATGGTAATATACGCTCTTCACTAGTTACCAGTACTGAGCACCCGGGCATGGTAATATACGCTCTTCACTAGTTACCAGTACTGAGTACCCGGGCATGGTAGTGCCCGCTCATCACTAGTTACCAGTACTGAGCACCTGAGCATGGTAATATACGCTCTTCACTAGTTACCAGTACTGAGTACCCGGGCATGGTAATATACGCTCTTCACTAGTTACCAGTACTGAGTACCCGGGCATGGTAATATACGCTCATCACTAGTTACCAGTACTGAGTACCCGGGCATGGTAATATACGCTCATCACTAGTTACCAGTACTGAGTACCCGAGCATGGTAATATATGCTCATCACTAGTTACCAGTACTGAGCACCCGAGCATGGTAATATATGCTCATCACTAGTTACCAGTACTGAGCACCCGGGCATGGTAATATACGCTCTTCACTAGTTACCAGTACTGAGTACCCGAGCATGGTAATATATGCTCATCACTAGTTACCAGTACTGAGCACCCGAGCATGGTAATATATGCTCATCACTAGTTACCAGTACTGAGTACCCGAGCATGGTAATATATGCTCATCACTAGTTACCAGTACTGAGCACCCGAGCATGGTAATATACGCTCATCACTAGTTACCAGTACTGAGTACCCGGGCATGGTAATATACGCTCATCACTAGTTACCAGTACTGAGTACCCGAGCATGGTAATATACGCTCATCACTAGTTACCAGTACTGAGTACCCGAGCATGGTAATATACGCTCTTCACTAGTTACCAGTACTGAGTACCCGGGCATGGTAATATACGCTCTTCACTAGTTACCAGTACTGAGTACCCGGGCATGGTAATATACGCTCATCACTAGTTACCAGTACTGAGTACCCGGGCATGGTAATATACGCTCATCACTAGTTACCAGTACTGAGTACCCGGGCATGGTAATATACGCTCATCACTAGTTACCAGTACTGAGCACCCGGGCATGGTAATATACGCTCTTCACTAGTTACCAGTACTGAGCACCCGGGCATGGTAATCTACGCTCTTCACTAGTTACCAGTACTGAGCACCCGAGCATGGTAATATACGCTCATCACTAGTTACCAGTACTGAGCACCCGGGCATGGTAATATACGCTCATCACTAGTTACCAGTACTGAGCACCCGGGCATGGTAATATACGCTCTTCACTAGTTACCAGTACTGAGCACCCGGGCATGGTAATATACGCTCATCACTAGTTACCAGTACTGAGCACCTGAGCATGGTAATATACGCTCTTCACTAGATACCAGTACTGAGTACCCGGGCATGGTAATATACGCTCTTCACTAGTTACCAGTACTGAGTACCCGAGCATGGTAATATATGCTCTTCACTAGTTACCAGTACTGAGTACCCGAGCATGGTAATATACGCTCATCACTAGATACCAGTACTGAGCACCTGGGCATGGTAATCTACGCTCTTCACTAGTTACCAGTACTGAGCACCCGAGCATGGTAATATACGCTCTTCACTAGTTACCAGTACTGAGTACCCGGGCATGGTAATATACGCTCATCACTAGTTACCAGTACTGAGTACCCGGGCATGGTAATCTACGCTCTTCACTAGTTACCAGTACTGAGTACCCGGGCATGGTAATATACGCTCATCACTAGATACCAGTACTGAGCACCTGGGCATGGTAATCTACGCTCTTCACTAGTTACCAGTACTGAGTACCCGAGCATGGTAATATACGCTCATCACTAGATACCAGTACTGAGCACCTGGGCATGGTAATATACGCTCATCACTAGTTACCAGTACTGAGCACCCGGGCATGGTAATATACGCTCATCACTAGTTACCAGTACTGAGTACCCGGGCATGGTAATATACGCTCATCACTAGTTACCAGTACTGAGTACCCGGGCATGGTAATATACGCTCATCACTAGTAGATATCATATTGATTCATCTTATTCACTTATAAAACGTCATTAATTCTACAGCGCTTTACATACATCTGTCCCCATCGGGGCTCACAATGTATGTGAAACCCTGGCAAAACCAGGTAGTCACTGATAGGCCCCCGCATAACACCTTCCCTCACCTAGGTAACACACAGCCGACCTGAAACCCTAGTCAACCCCCCTTAGGGAAAGATGGGCACACCAGTGGGCGGGACCAGGTGGTTGGAAACGCCCACCTAGGGGTCTAGACAGCCCGGGGCGGGAAAACAAACAGTCTAATCTAGAGTTCAAGTTGAGAGGGGTGGAGGCTGGGGCTAGGGGTAGCTCCAGCAGAGGAAGTTCAAGTTGAACGGTGCCAGGGTAGGAGCCCTGGTGCCTTTGGCTAGGTGGCAGACGGTGGTCTCCGTCAGCAGGAGACGGGAAGATGGCTCGGCAGATCCGAGGTGGACTGGGACAGGGTTGTAGCCCGCCGCTGCTTACACGGAGAACTGACCCGGAAACCGTAGCACAGAGGGGGTACTCGGACCCTGAAGCCAGGACCGAAACCAGCGGCCTAGCTAATTAACCGATTGAGGCCAGGATTATAGGTCCTGTCCCATCCAAAGTCCCTAAAAAAGACAACAGTTCACCGATATTGATAAGGCCACCGCCAGGGCCCATAGATCCCACGGGCCAGCGTCTGGGGGCACGGCTCCTTAGGCCACAGCCAGCCGGGAGCGGACTCCTGAGTTCCAGACCAGGCAGTCCACCATACACAAAACAAGTGCAGAGGGAAAAGGACAGTGACCACCAGACCGGGTGGGGGACCCGAATGCAACCGGCCGCGGCGGCCGGGCACCAGCACCTTGGTTTACCAAAAGACTCGTGTGATTCATTTGCTGTGAGTAACCAATCATCCCCTCGCACGTCCGGGCGCACCGGCCCCTGCCATCGCTATTCCCTGCACAAAGACACTGGGCCCCGGGGCAACCATCCCTACCCACGGAGGGGTTAACATCCAGCTGCCACTACATCTCCCCCGGGTGCCCCACAACAGCAGCGGTGGTGTCAAACTTCACCACACACCGTGGGTTTCGTCACAAACTTAATACGGCCTAGCCCGTACATCTACGTCCCCCTTTTATTCGGCGTGTCCGCGAGATCCCCGGGTCCGGAGGATCCCTCGAGCCACAGACACACACAGCGGGTCCGGATCTGAGCACCGGCGGCTGCTGGCACGAGGGCGGCACATGTATATTCCCTATCCTACGAAAATACAGGGAGAACATACAAACTCCTTGCAGATTTTATCCTTGGCGGGATTTGAACTCAGGACCCCAGTGCTAACCACTGAACCACCATGTGCTAACAACTGAGCCACCGTGTACTAGCCACTGAGACACCGTGTGCTAACCAATGAGCCACTGTGTGCTAACCACTGATCCACCGTGTGTTAACCAATGAGCCACCGTGTGCTAACCACTGAGCCACTGTGCTATCCAGATTCCACTTATGGAATTACTGAGTAAATACAGACTGTAATACGTCTCTCACCTGTTTCCTTCAACACTTCATTGCCGTATCCATATCCAGGATTGCACTCGGGGTCTTTCCTCTTCTCTCCTGTATATAGACAGATCATTGCATTACACATTTACATAATAAGGAACGATAAGTATAAAGGTATTTATCTCCTGGAGAGGACACAGAACAGGTAAATCTTCATTAAAGTGAACACAAAGTAAATGACGCCGTGCACTGGATGTGGTATAAAATGTAGAGATGCAAAAAATGTTTCATAATTCTTTATTGATTTTCATATAATAATAAAAAAAACTCCCAGGAAAATGCATCAAATAACATCACATTCTTCATAAATCGCTGTCACTAAGAAGGGTTACAGAAAAGGCCCAGAGGAGTCTGGATGGGGACAGAGGAGTCTGGATGCAGACAGAGGAGTCTGGCCAGGGACAGAGTAGTCAGGATGGGGACCGAGGAGTCTGGCCGGGGACAGAGGAGTCTGGATGGGGACAGAGGAGTCTGGATGGGGACAGAGGAGTCTGGAAAGGGACAGAGGAGTCTGGAAAGGGACAGAGGAGTCTGGATGGGGACAGAGGAGTCTAAAGGGATTGAAGCCAATGTCACCTCTGATATAGGTGCAGGAAAAGGATACAGGATATTTCTTGGATGTGAGGCCTAAGGAATGTTTGTCATCTCAGACCATCATTGATTTCTGAAAGGCTCCACAGTTTTCATCTCAATTCCTACAGCTAAATATATACAGAGCAACTACAAAATGAACACTGCCATCTACTGGTCAAAGATTATATGAAAGAGGAAGAATTCTATCAGCAGGAACTGTAAAGCAAAGCGTGTGTTTCCAAAGGGGAAGGGATAGCAGGTGACACAAAGTCATGTCATAGATGTGTTGCAGTCAGGAGAGCAGAGAAGGAGAGTAGTCGACGGCTGAACCTGCATCAGGACAGATGTATGGAAGTATTGGAGTTGCAATCATCAGCACAAGACAAGCCAAAGAAGTAGGGCCTCAGTCTTGAGTGAAAAAGAGTGCTCAAAAGATGAGAAGCCTGCAGAGCCAGATTGGAACAACTGGTTGACCAGAGGAGTTGACAGGATCGACTGACCAAACGAATTGAGAGGTTCGGCTGACCAGACGAATTGAGAGGATCGGCTGACCAGACGAGTCGAGAGGATCGGCTGACCATAGGAGTTGAGAGGATCGGCTGACCAGACGAGTTGAGAGGATCGGCTGACCATAGGAGTTGAGAGGATCGGCTGACCATAGGAGTTGAGAGGATCAGCTGACCAGACGAGTTGAGAGGATCGGCTGACCAGACGAGTCGAGAGGATCGGCTGACCATAGGAGTTGAGAGGATCGGCTGACCAGACGAGTCGAGAGGATCGGCTGACCATAGGAGTTGAGAGGATCGGCTGACCAGACGAGTCGAGAGGATCGGCTGACCATAGGAGTTGAGAGGATCGGCTGACCAGACGAGTCGAGAGGATCGGCTGACCATAGGAGTTGAGAGGATTAGCTGAGCAGAGGAGTTGAGAGGATCGGCTGACCATAGGAGTCGAGAGGATCGGCTGAGCAGACAAGTCGAGAGGATAAGCTAAACAGAGGAGTTGAGTGGATTGGCTGAGCAGAGGAGTTGAGAGGATCGGCTGAGCAGAGGAGTTGAGAGGATCGGCTGAGCAGAGGAGTCGAGAGGATCGGCTGACCAGAGAAGTTGAGAGGATAAGCTAAACAGAGGAGTTGAGTGGATTGGCTGAGCAGAGGAGTTGAGAGGATCGGCTGAGGAGAGGAGTTGAGAGGATTGGCTGAGCAGAGAAGTCGAGAGGATCGGCTGAGCAGAGGAGTCGAGAGGATTGGCTGAGCAGAGGAGTTGAGAGGATCGGCTGAGCAGAGAAGTTGAGAGGATCGGCTGAGCAGACAAGTCGAGAGGATAAGCTAAACAGAGGAGTTGAGTGGATTGGCTGAGCAGATGAGTCGAGAGGATCGGCTGAGCAGAGGAGTTGAGAGGATTAGCTGAGCAGAGGAGTTGAGAGGATCGGCTGAGCAGAGGAGTTGAGAGGATCGGCTGAGCAGACAAGTCGAGAGGATAAGCTAAACAGAGGAGTTGAGTGGATTGGCTGACCAGATGAGTCGAGAGGATCGGCTGAGCAGAGGAGTCGAGAGGATCGGCTGAGCAGAGGAGTCGAGAGGATTGGCTGAGCAGAGGAGTCGAGAGGATTGGCTGACCAGATGAGTTGAGAGGATTGGCTGACCAGATGAGTCGAGAGGATTAGCTGAGCAGATGAGTTGAGAGGACTGTCTAAGAAAAGGGCAGATAAATGGAACCCAGATGACTATGGAGATAGGAGAAAATGGACAAGTTGTGGCCTGAGACACACATCACGGTACAGAGTGGACCGGGCCGTGCTCCAGGAGACAGAGGTCTCAGGGTAACAATTCACTGAAGAGACTCATCAGTAAGAGAAGCGGCCTAGCTCTTCTTAGAGCCTAGACCAAGATCACCATAGTAGACTTATTGACCAGGGTGCTGCGATCACACCCCCCCACGATGGACTGACATTCTCCAGACTAAGGTATCAGTCACCATCGTACACGGTAGCTGTTTATTTCCTTTCATAATAGAAGTGTATTGTTAGAATTGTCATAATCCCCTTCACACCCAGAACCGCTATGTGCATCATGTATATATATATATACTGCACCACATTCCTATAATGTGTTACCTGCCGTACTTATCTACCTAAATATTTGGTGTTAAAGTGTAACCGTTGGTTTAATTTTTATTTCATAACTCCATAGCGCACATGACAATAAGTAACTGTGTAATAATCTTATCAGACAAATCTGCTCCTTTCTCCTTCAGAACGGATCCGCCATTAGCAATATTCTCAATTCTGGGGTAAAATCTGTGCTCAGTGAAGAGTTCCCCATCACTGAGAGGAGACGGCGGATGGTGCTGATGAGCAAAAAAGAAAGTTTGTCTGATAAGATTATTACAGAGTTGCGCTATTGATGTATGAAATAAAAATTAAACCGCCAGTTACCGTGCGCAGTGTGGATACTGACCGGATTCATTATTAGTGGGACCGCAGCCAAAAGCCCGGCCAATGGGCTGAATACAAATTATAGCGGCTCAGACGAATCCCTTTAAAACCATACTTTTATTGTTGCAGTATCATTAAAATTCCTTGGTATTGGAGATGCAAGTATCAACGTGTTTTTGGCACCGTGCACCCTTAGTCAATAAATTGCATCTTGGGACATTGCAAGACAATGAATGAGCCACGCGATCAGTGGTGACATCACTCAGGTTATTTGTGGTCACAGCAAAAGGTTCCCATGGTCCACCACCTGTGAGCGCAGGTAACCTGCCTTCGGGTGACCTCAGTAAACTCAGTGACCTCATCTTAGGTGAGATCTGCATCTCATGGCAAAAAAATGTTTTGACGCTGTTGTGTTGCCATTTTTCTGCCAGGAGGTGTACATTTGCTGCTGAAATGTCTGCACCAGATTTCAGCACCAAATTTACACCTCCTGGCAGAAAAAAAAAAAACTTTTTTTGAATTTTTGGGCCAAGAGATGCAAATTTTGTGATTTTTACACCATATTCACATGTAGTATGATGCATGATGATGCAGCTTGATGCAGCATGATGAAGCAGTGTGATGTAGTGGTGCGTTTTTATTGCCAAGAGGTGTAGATTGGGTGCAGGAATATGGTGTAAAATTTTCAGCACCAAATATGCATCTGTTGGCAAAAAAAGTGGTTTTCTGCCAGGAGATGCAGGTCTGTGAATCTGAGTTTACTGAGGTCACCTGAGGTCAGGTTACCTGCGGTCACAGGTGGAGAACCGTGGGAACCTCCACCTGTGCTTACAAATAACCTGAGTTACTTCACTGCTGAGTGCACCGCTCATTTATTCTCTGACTGAACCTCACAGCGGGCAGTCATGTTCCATGATCGCGCTCTGTGACTTCAGATATGTTGCAAAGCTGCAATCGTCGTGGGACCTTGTGTGGATTACATCAGATCTACAGGGGTGTTTTGGGGCTGTGAAAGAGGATTCTATTTTGTCTTTTATTCCAAATAAAGGATTTTTTTCAGTCTTTGTGTTTATTTCCTTCACTTATAGATTACTAATGGGGGTCTCATTGACGCCTGTCATTACTATTCTAGGGCTTAGTGGCAGCTGTGGGTTGGCATTTACTCCTTATATGACCCCGATTGCCACCGTATCAGAGCAATCGGGAAGAGCCGGGTAAAGTGCAGGGATTATTGTATCTAATGGATGCCACAATTCTGGGTGATTGCAGGCTGCTATTTTTAGGCTGGGGCCTCCCAATAACTATGGGTCTCCCCAGCCTGAGAATACCAGCTCCCAACTGCTGGGCTTTATCATGGCTGAGTAACAAATTGGAGGGACTGCATGCTGTTTTTCAAATGATTTATTTAAATAATTAAAAAAAAAAAAAAAGCCGCATGTGGTTCCACTTAGTTTTATACACAGCCAAGATAAGTGCACGGCTGGGGGCTGCAGCCTGTAGCCATGGTCTTTAATTGTGTATAATGTGACCCTACGCCAATTTTTTAATTTATTTTTGCTGTACTATAGACAAGCAGACCGAGTCTGTGATTGGGAGCGTCAGACACACAGTCACTCAGGTTGGGGGTGTGTCTGACTGCAACCAATCACAGAAGCCAGGACAGCTGGTGGGCAGGGAAAGCAGTGCATATGCATGAGCCTTATGGGCGGGCCCCGAAGTGAATGGGCAGCCGCAGGAGCAGTTAGAGAGGCACCGGTGTCACAGTAAGTATAGCGCCGCTTGCTTTATTATTTTCCTCTTTATTTTTCCTTTATTTTTTTTTCATTTGCTGAGTGCCAGACCCCTGAGAATTCAGCATGAACTTTTACAGTCCGGGTCCGCCCACCGCTAATCAGGATCCAACCCTAAATAAAATCTTGGGAAATTGTATAGCTAGAAGAGGGAGGTCTGTGGGCAATGTCCTTTTTCCCAGCCTATACAATGCCCCTAAAAAAGACAATACATGGATTTCAGGAACCAGATTTTACAAATGTGCAGGAGTCAAATGCAATGTCTGTAAATACTGTATGCCCAACAAACAAAAAACATTGATAAAAAAAATTACGTTTCAGCAATTGTGATACAACTCACATTATCTATTGCATTTGTTGCAAAAGATAATATATAGGGTGTACCATCCGTAACTTAAAACGTACCATGGCGCCAGAAAGGCGTATAAACTTGCATCTCCAATACCATGGAATTTTAATGATACTGCAACAATAAAGTATGGATTTAACGGGATTCGCCTGATCTGGTTAAACCAGATCAAAAGACTCCTGGGAGTGTTTTCTGGGACTGTCCACTGTCCTCAGCAGGGGTGGACATATCATTGGTGCAACCTGTACCGGGGCCCAGGAGATAAGGGGGCCCATGTCTACCTCCAAAGCAGGTGAAATTGTGGATTTTGAGGAGCTCTTGGGCTGAAAAGGGCTCTTGTACTGGTCTTGCACAGAGGCCCTTTTCTGTCTGTGTCCACCAGTGGTCCTCAGGATAGTCTATTAATATCAGATCGATCTTTGCCGGCGGTTGTGTTGACTATCACAACTCATTGATGTTCAAAGCTATTCAAGTACATGAGGTCAAGCGGCGATATCATCTGTAAAGCCCCTGCAGCAGTCGAACCGCTCGGATCCGGACGTCGCTACTCGTGGCTTGAGAGTCTCCGGACCCAGGGCCTAAAGGGTCACCCCCCAATGAAGAAGGGGGTATTTACAGGGGAGATGTATAGTTCATGATGCCACCCGTGGTGTGCGGTAATAGTGAGTACCGCCGCTGCCGTTGGGAGTACCCGGGGTGATGGAATGGGGCAGCTAGATGACATTACCCTCCACGGGTAGGGGAAAGCTCCAGGACTCTGGATGGTGGAATGGATTGCAGGAGAGCGCAGACTCGCTGGTCGCAGGGGTTAATCAGGTACTCACTCAGCAATAAAGCAGACACGGACAACAGGGTAAACCAAGTCTCTGGGTGCCGCTGCCCTCCTGGGGGAGCTCGTCCGGGTGCCGTCCCCTGCAGCACTGCCTGGTGGCCTGGCACCATATTTTAGAGTGTCCTTTGTGGCCTGTCAACTTGGAGCTTCCCGGGTCCTGCTCCCCACTGTGGCTAAGTAGAAGAGCTTGCTCTCAGGAGCTCACGCTTGGGATTTCAGTGGGCTGCTTATTTGAAAAGCCCTATCCCCCTAGTTGCGCTAGTGCCCCATATCTCTGAGCTTTGTGGGAACAGTCCATAGAGAAGGCTCTGTCCTCCGCAGGTTAATTGCCGGGTCGCCTGAAGCTTCTCCCCGACCTAGGGTCCGTGTTCCCCGTCATGACTTCGGTCCCGGACCCGTGATTAGGCTCAGACTGCTGACCATCATCCAAGACAGGTCCCAGGCACCCAGCCTCAATTCCCTGCGACCGCGGGGTCCCACTCCTCTAGGTCGAGACCACCGTCTGCGACCTAGTCTGCTTCTTCCCTGGGAGCTACAACTCCCAGCTTCATCTTAGCTCCTCAGAGCTCGAGGGCTTCCACTGACTTGACACCTCCCACCTCCCTGCCTGACCACTAGGTGGGCGGCCCTATTCCTGCTTAAGCAGCCTACTGGTGTGCCTGACAGGGTGTGGTGCAAGGTGTATCTAGGATTTGTGAATGTACTGCAGGATGGAGACCCAGAACCATGGGGGTTTGAGCCCTGCACGGGGAGAGAAAGATTGTGCAGAACCCTGTGATGACCTGACTAGTCCAGGGCGTCACACATCCACCGGAATCCTCTCCCCCCACAGACCGGATATTTATGCCGATGCTATGGAAAGACCCGTATACACCGGTGATCCAACAATGATGACATCACACTCACCTTCTAGATATGCACGGTTGGCGTAGCTTCCAGTGGTGGAGATGTTACTATGCAGCTGCTTGTAGATGGGGTACAGTTCCTCCATCGTGTTCAGAACCACCGCCACCCCGTACTCATCCTTAAAGGAGCTCGGGAGATTCAGTTTGGTGGCTTCTATCCATGCGTCTCTCCACTCGGTCATCATGTTCAGCTCCTGGGCCTGACAGCTCCGCTGGAAGAGAAAGTGCCGGATGTAGCATCTAATGGCAGAATTACATGGTGGCTTACACTAGACAGCACTAAGATGACTGCTCGGTGATTTTGCAAAGTGACATACAAACGAATTGATAGAAACACCCACATGGAGCCACCGTTTCCAGTGAGGCGGAGGTGGAGCCGCAGTCTCACACTCCTGTGGGTACAGTGACTGCATGACTTCTTTTGTGTCAATTTGTTCCATATTTTGGCTCATGATTGCACTTTCAGCCAAATCCTTTTCCCTTTATGCCATGTTATCAGTTGAGGTGCATGGACCTGTGATGCCCTGGCAAAACTAGGTTGTACAAATCTCTCTGGTACAAAACTCCATCCTCCTTGGCATACCAACACAAAAACCCACACCCAGGTGCACAACACCAGCCAGTAAAGCCTAGTCACCCCCCCATGACAATAGGGACACACCAGTGGGCGGGACCAGGTGGATGGGAGCACCCACCTAGGGGTCCTGAGGTGTCAGGGGAGGGAACACAGGGAGTTGAGTCCTGACAGTTGGAGTGACAGCAGAGTCAGGGGTTGGGGGCCCTGGACTACCGGACTGCAGACTAGGTGGCAGATGGCAAGCAGGACCACAGGTGACGGAGATCCGGTTGCGGGAGACCTTAAGTGCACTGGGGCAGGGTTGTAGCCCACTGGTGCCGACAGCGGGAATCCAGTCCAGAGGCCGTGCACAGTCTGGGTGCCTGGACCCTACCTAGGGCGAGAAAGGTTTCAAGCCTCTTGTCAATTGACCAGCCGGGGATAAAGTTTCAGGCCTTGTTCCACAGTAAGCCCAGAGAGTGAAACAAAAGCCTAACGCGGGGGATAGGGTGTCCGCCAGAACCCACAGAGATCCCAGGGGTCAGATTTTGCGGGCCACAGCTCCCAACACAAATAGAACCGGCAGTGGACTTCCCCGTTCCAAGCGGAGTTGTCCCATTGAAGACACAAACATTGAGTGCAGGAGGAAGGGACCCCTGTTTGCTACACCCAGGTGTGGGACCCGAATACAACCGCCGGAGGTTACTGGTCACTGGCAATTTGGTTTACTACTGGACTCTGTGTGCAATTCTTTGAACTGTGAGTACACCATCCATCCCCGGTCCAACCCTGCACGACACTCTCCGAAGCCATTACTCCCATTCACCTGGGCCCTGGGACTACACCTCCCCTACCCGTGGAGGGGATCCCACCTTGCTGCCCAACTCCATCAGCCTCGGGCGCCCCATCACCAGGCAGCGGCGGTGCTATCAACCCTCACCGCACAAACTATTCCCCTGTAAATACCCCCTTCCTACGGTTGTGAGGACGGACGGCCGCGCAAGCCCCGGGTCCGGTTTCCGCTCGAGCCACAGTAACGAACCCGGATCCGAGCAGCCCCTGCAGCGGCCCGGCCCCCGTCCACAACAGAGCATATTCCTTCCCCCTTCTTTTTTTCCCCCCTCTGAAATTGGACCAAAATTTGGGGCCAAAATTAGCTTTGCAATTGTCCCCTTATAGATAGAAAGCTGCAGTGAGGTTTGTAAGGAGGTGAGAACAGTAATCAGCCGGAGGGATGGTAAATCCTAGCGCACACCGGGAATGTAACCCATCTCTAAATTCCAGGACGATAATAATTAGAGCTGAGCGAACCTCCCGCAGTTCACTTCACTAAGCGCCGTTGAACAAGGGGTATGTTCGTTGCACCTTTATCAAACCTTTTCAAACCTCATTGAATTCAATGGGAGGCCAAAGGGTAAGGCAGAGAAAACACCTTTAGGGGTCGCTAAAGTTGGTCTCCAGCGATTTGTGACCTGCCGGTAGCTCTCAGTGTTTCATAGAGTGTGCCGGAGGTCACAACTCAATACAACTCTATGGGAGCCTCGTTCTGACCTCATTCTGAGTCTCATAGAGATGCATTGGGAGCTGGTGACTTCTGCACAGTCAGAGGTTATGAGGACAAGATGGCACTGCGGGAAAAACAATGAATCCACTAAGAAGCCCCAGGAGGGGGAGGATATTACAGGGGGCAGAGGACTTACATTTAAGGGACCACTGAAGTACTGAAAAACAATACTCTGGACTCAGATGTGAGGTATCGTCTATGGCGCGGCTTTGTAGAGGATTCCAGGATGGAGGAGCCACTGAGTGTAGGATCTAAGCACAGATAAGGCAGAGCTGAGAACACGATCACTGGATAGGGTAATCTATAATTTCTAACTTCTTTAGAGCCCACGCACCTTCAATGGGGGAAGCAACACATTGTGGTGATTGCCTGTGTGATCCAGGCGGGGGCAGTACGGATATTATCAGCCCCCCTGGAGATGGATCTGGACAGCAGAGCTGAATATGAGGACACTACATCCTGCAACTGCACATAGGACAGATCTGTCTCCTCTGTATATCTCCGAACTAATCTCCCAATACACTCCAACATGAAATCTCTGGTCCTCCCAAGATCTCCTTCTCTGCTCCACGCTTATCCGTTCCTCATCCAACCACCTCCAAGACTTCTCCCAAGCATCGTCTGTTTTCTGGAATTTGCTGCCTCAACAAATCAGATTATCTGCTGCACCCACAAGCTTCAAACGAAACTTGAAAACACATCTGTTCAAAAGTGCCTACAGTCTGCAATGACTCTGCTGCCTCCTCACCACCGCTGGAGCTGCCACCTTTCCACCACTGGAGCTGCCTTCTCACCACCATCAAAGCTGTTGACTCACCAACACCAGAGCTGCCTCCTCATCACCACCGGAGCTGCCACCTCACCAGCACTGGAGCTGCAACCTCATCACCATCAGAGCTGTCGCCTTCCCACCACTGAAGCTGCCTCCTCACCACCACCGAAGCTGTTGCCTCATCAACACTGGAACTGCTACCTTACCACAATCGGAGCTGCTGCCTCCCCACCGCCGGAGCTGCCACCTTTCCACCATTGGTGCTGCCTTCTTACCACCATCAAAGCTGTTGACTCACCAACACTGGAGCTGCCACCTCACCAACACCGGAGCTGCCTCCTCACCACCACCGGAGCTGCCTCCTCACCACCACCGGAGCTGCCACCTCACCAGCACCGGAGCTGCAACCTCATCACCATCAGAGCTGTCGCCTTCCCACCACTGGAGCTGCCTCCTCACCACCACCGAAGCTGTTGCCTCATCAACACTGGAACTGCTACCTTACCACAATCGGAGCTGCTGCCTCACCACCGCTGGAGCTGCCTTGTCACCACAGCCAAAGCTGCCACCTGACCACCACTGGATCTGCCACCTCATCACCACCAGATCTGGTGCCTTCCCACCACTGAATCTGCCTCCTCACCACTGCCAGAGCTGTCACCTCCCCACTGCTGGAGATGCCACCTGACTACCACCAGAGATGCCGCCTTACCACCACCAAAGCTGCTGACCAGCGGAGGTTCCACCTCCCTACTACCGGAGCTGCCTCACTACCGCGTCTACTGTCTCCTCCCCATTATCTTATAGAATGTAACCCCACAAGTTCAGGGTCCTCTGCCCTCTGTACCAGTCTGTCCACTGTACCTTATACCTGTATTTTCTATGTAGCCCCTTCTCATGTGCAGCTCCATGGAATTAATGGTGCTCTATAAATAAAAAATAATAATCCAGGGAGCACTGGTTTCTGATAGGCATATGTGTAGCGCCCCACGAGGCCTCAGGGGTTACTCATCACCGGGCCAGTGGTTTGTGGGGTTGCTGTGACTGGCTTGACGCTCCGTTGCCCCATCAGCTACATATAAAGGACAAATGAACGGGTGTCCGGTGTACAGGGGGATGAAAGGAGGGTGAAGGGTCCCTGGGAAGTGTGTCACCGGTTGCAGTGGCGACGGGGGTCCCAACCTCCTCCACCACGGACCCTTCCTGCGACTTTTCCTCTTCCAGGAGCGGTGCTGGATGGGAATGGGGGATGCTTTGCAACACCATCCGTGGTGAGCGGCCAAGAATCGGCAATGACAAGGACGACACCGGGGCTGCGGTTCAAAGTTCTTTTTATTCACAGTTCTTAAAGGTCCCCGGAGGTGCCGCTTTCAGCCGCCATGGATGGACTCTAGCCGATCCCGGGTGAATCAGAGGCAATCACCGGTGTCTGAGGAAATGTGTGAGACCTTCCTCCTTGCGCTGACTCGCGGATCCCTGTGGCCTGAAGCAACTTGGGGACCCCGCTGTCCTTGTTAAGTGTCCCGTCCCGTATGCAGGTGACGCGGGTCCTCGCCGTGGGGCCTGGCTGTAAACCCAACCCCAGATCCTATATGTCACTGTGCTCCAGGAAAGTGGATGGTGGGTGATGGGACATGAAATCCCCAACCCCTGCAGATTTGTTAGAGTCCATGAAGGTGTCCCCAACCGAGGGTTCTGCACCTCGACTGCGCTGGCACTGTGGAAGCAGTTAAGCTCCCCCCAGCTGCCATGTCTCCTCTGCCTCAACATCTCCACCGGTCGCCTTTGTATCTCGCCCTCTTCCAGTCTGGCCGGTCATAGCTATAAAAGCTCTGTGAAGCACTCTCTATAGTAGCCGTGGTACTACAAGTCCCATGATGTTCTGGCACTCTCTCCTCCTTCCCCGAGATAGCGCCTAAGAACACATCCCGGGCGGTCCCCCTGAGGGGAGCTGAGTGTAGCACTCCCCCAGGGGACCTGTTGTTCCTTCGCTGTCTCAGTTTGTTCTCACTAGAATCTGTTTGTGTGTTTCTTCCTCACTCAGTGCCCCCCACCCTTGGGATGACTCTTAGTGGCTGATGCCCTGGAAATCTGGATTTCCCCAGATTGCCTAGCTTCCTGTGTAAGTGGTGCCTCATAGCTAGATGTTTGTAAGTGAAAAACAACACCAGTGATTAACTCCTTCATCACCCAAGTCCAAGAATTGCACCCTAAATGAAATGCAATGCCCTGTGGTGACTGAAGCCTCAGGGGCACCAGATTTGCCGCATCTGGAGCTTTGCCAACTCTTCTACAAATCCAGATGGTCTCACCTTTTCCAGGTGTCATCAGGATACTTTCCAGGAGAGTTGACAATTTTTGGTTTATTGGAACCTCTGGTTGAAAGGTTGTGACCAACACTCCTGGAAAATATGGAGTGATACTAAAGGGGCCTCAGAAGAGAGAGTCTGGACAGTGCGAGAAATGACTGGATGTTAGGTGTAAAGAGGCAGAGGAGCTGGATGTGGCCCCTAGGAACAGGGATCTGAGATAAAAGGGTATGTGCCTGTTCAGATTTAGAACTGGAGAACTTTGGGCCCTAGGAGAATATTCCGATCCCCCTCTACATAGCGCATGCGCTCATTCTCCATCTTGATTGCCGGAATATCTAACACGTTATTTCTCAATCTTCATGTAGGAGGTGGTCGATTCGCTCCCCCTCCTACTATACAGTGTTCCCCTAATGTACAGTGCTCCAAATAGGTTCTATGTATATTAGTGTAGCTGCCGGCGGAGCAGCACAGCAATCGGTGCCACCTAGTGGCCGAAGGGTTAGAGTGTTATTATCAATGTAACTGCACCTTTAAGTGTATTGCATCGTCATTCTCTGCTATAAACGCTATCCTAGCTAGTGTTTAGTATATTGAGTGTAAAATGTTTTATCTAAGGTCTTTTATTGCAGGAAATATTGTAATGTGTATTATGTAAAGTATAAGAATGTTTTAGGCAGGATTTAGTACAACATACAGACAAGTGCAAGAGGAGAAGTCAGAGGTAAGGCTGCTTTCACATCAGCGCAAACCGCATATGACCGCATCCTTTACAAATGCGTTGTAAGTTCCATGCATTTGCAATGGAATCGAGGCAAGATGCCATCACATGCAGTTGCATGCGTCACACACTGGATCCGGTGCTTTGCGGTATTTTACCTTTTTTCAAAAACGCTACTTGTAGCGTTTTTGTCCTCTGGCAAAATACTGCATCTCACTGGATCCGATGCATTGCGGCGGTACCTGCAATGTAGTTTAATGGGCGCCGGATCCTGCTGTACTGGAAATCGCCGTATCCTGATAGACAGGATACTGTTTTCTGTACTGAGCATGGCCAAAAAGCAGCCTGGCATGGTCAGTAAAGAAATCTCCCTCTCTCTCCCTCTCTCTCTTCCAGAGGCACTAGAAGAGTTGGATACAGCGCCAGAAGATGGAGCTTCTATGAAAGCACCATTTTCTGAGGTGGCTGCGGACTGAAATTCACAGCAGGGGGGGGCCAGAAAGCTTAGCCCACCCTGCGCTGCAGATTCCAATCCCCAGCTGCCTAGTTGTACCTGGCTGGACACAAAAATTGGGTATAGCCCACGTCATTTTTTTTTTAAAATTATTTCATGAAATTCATGAAATAATTACAAAAAAGGGCTTCCCTATATTTTTGGTTCCCAGCCGGGTACAAATAGGCAGCTGGGGGTTGGGGGCAGCCCGTACCTGCCTGCTGTACCTGGCTAGCATACAAAAATATGGCGAAGCCCACGTCATTTTTTTTACCCCTAACTTTAGGGTTATGTGGTTGAGGTGTTTTATTTTTAATGAATTAAAAAAAAAAATCGACATGGGCTTCGCCCATCAAGCACCCGAGCATTTTTCTGCTCACGGATCCCTACTCCTGACCACACAGCCAGCAGAACAAGTAATCAGATCAGCTGACTCCAGTTTACTTGTTCTATGTCCCGCTGCAGCCATCGCAGCATGTGCGGGCTTTGAGGTCTGCTGAGTTCGGCCAGCACTGGAGTCGGCTGATGTGAAGTCAGTTCACCTCCTGACCTCACAGCCCGCACACGCTGCGATGGATGCAGGGGGACACAGAACAAGTAATCGGCCGACACTGGAGTCAGCTGATCTGAACTCAGCTGAACTCCTGACCTCACAGCCCGCACACGCTGCGATGCATGCAGGGGACACAGAACAAGTAATCGGCTGACACTGGAGTCAGCTGATCTGAACTCAGCTGAACTCCTGACCACACAGTCCACACACGTCACACGTGATCGGCAGCAGGCAGTGACTGCTATTAAAAACCTATATAACAATGATAAACAAAACACAAGCTCTACTCAAAATAATATGTATTGCAAGGTGTGCACAGTACCAACATTCCAAGCTGTACTATTTAAAAATGAGATTTTTGGCAAAAAAATTGCAATTTTTCGAGCTCCCCCGCCACGTCACGGCAAATCTCTTTGGGGCAGTCCTACACTAAAATATTTTTATTTAAAATGTGCCATGAGGCCTCACATGCAAAAGTAGAACTGCACAGCACGGACCTGGTGCATTTCAATCCCGTCTCCATGACTGATTCTTGGAAATTGCAATTTTTTGCCAAAAATCTAATTTTTAAATAGTGACTGCTATTAAAATGCATCCATCACAGCGTGTGCGGGCTGTGAGATCAGGAGTTCAGCTGTATCCCGATCAGCCGACTCCATTGCTGGCTGATATATTCTGTGTCCCGCTGCATCCATCTCAGCAGTCATAAAATGTAGAAGGATCCGGTAAAATAACAATTGCGGTTGCATGCGTTGCACATTCAATCCACAGGATCCGGTCATATGCGCTTTGCATTTGATGTGAAAGCACCGTTAGCAGACCTGCTAGAAATCGATACAATAGTAACCTGGAGCACAGTTGGCGGAGTAAAGAGTGAGAAGACAGACAGGCCGGATGATTAGTGAAGATGCAGTAGTGTGCAGCACAGGAGGTCCTGGGACCACAAGCTCTGGTCCAGAGATTGCCCAGGCATCAGAAGGAATACTCCATTGTGTTCTACGGGCACGGCTGCAAGAGAAGGGGACCATAGATGTCAGACTTAGCTGCTGGAGGAATAGTGTCCAGAGGGAGGGCTGGAAGGTAAGTCCATTGAGCAGTGGCAGCAGAATGGGAACGGGAACGGGAAAGTGGCATGTCTGTCCTAGGAAGGATGTTATGAAGATTGAAATGTGTAGTATGAAGAAGATGTCTCCCAGGAAGCTTGTATGCTGAATACAGAAGATAAAGTTTGAGTTCAAGGAAAACTGTTTCTGTGATGTGTTGCCCAGAACGATGTCTCTGACAGGGACCGGTGACAGGGTGGTGGACAAGCCATCACAGGTGTAAGTGTCACACCCCTCAGCCAGGGCGGAACACATGCACAACACTGGAGTGAGAAAAGGCAGCAGAGAAATGTCAGCCATCACCTGGCTCCCCCCTTCATTCACATAAGGAATAAGCCCGGGTGGGGAGTGATGGCTCCAATGTCACCTTCACATCAAATTATCATCTGCTGGAGGTTTGGGACCCATTTCTGTGTTAGAGCAGAATTTGTGTGGACCACCTTAACATGCCTCTCCTTTGGGACAAAGACTAGATCTGGACATATTGCAGGATGTCAGGGCCAGGCGGTCGGGCAGACCCAGGAGGTGGATCCACTGGGCCGAACTCTAAGATGGTGGTAAGGAGTCCGGTAGCTGAAGCACTATGGGCAGTAGAACAGTCCGTGCCAGTGAGTGTAACGAAGAAGTCCCTGGGACCACGGAGTCACAGATGGAAGTCCGGGTGACGTAGCTCAGGTTCGGAAGCCGAGGTGATGTCAGGCGGGGTCCGGAACCTTTGGAGCGAGATGACGGGTCACCGCAGGGATCCGAGATGGTACGGACTGTCAGATGGCAGACGGACAGCGTGCGGGGTTCGGGATTCAGCAGGACCGGATGGCGAGGCAGGATCAGCTCTAGAAGAGAGATACGTGAGTATGGCACGAAGACACACGGAGACCTGACTCCTAGCTTGGAAAACACGAAGATCAGGCCCCGCCCTCTTGGACAATACACCCCTTTATACCCTGTACCTGTTTAGCCTCATTTCCTGTTAATGGACGCTGGCCCTTTAAGAAAGGGTCAGTGACCGCGCGCGCGCCCTAATGCGCATGCGCGCAGCCCGGGTGCCAGAAGCCAGGGAAGGAGGCTGAGAAGAGGACGCAGGGGAGCCGGCCAGGGCCTGGGAAGCCGTCGGGCGCCGCGATCGGAGACCAGGGGGCCTGGGAAGGACGGGCACCGGAGCCAAGGACCCGGGGAGCGTGGCAGGTGAGCCGGGGAGCGGGGCTGAGGACCCGGGGAGCGGAGCAGAGGACCCGGGGAGGGGAGCCAAGGACCCGGGGAGCGTGACAGTACCCCCCCCCCACGCCCCCCTCCCCGCAACCGGGACATGAAGGCACGGATCAGAGGAGTGCCCACGTTCTCCCTGGGCTCCCAGGACCTATCCTCAGGACCATACCCCTCCCAGTCCACCAGGAAGAACTGTCGACCTCGTACGGTCTTCATGGCCACGATATCCCTTACCGCATAGATGTCGTCATCGGCAATAGGTGGAGGAGCCGGACTGGCAGCAGCGGAGAAGGGACCAAGGACGACCGGCTTGAGCAGGGAGACGTGGAATGAGTTGGGTATCCTCATCGTGGCCGGGAGCTGTAGCTTGTAGGAGACCTCATTGATCTTGCTGAGGACCTTAAACGGCCCGATGTAGCGAGGACCCAGCTTGTAGGAAGGTATCTTCAATCGGATGTACTGGGAAGCAAGCCAGACCAGGTCACCAGGAGAGAAACACGGAGGGTCCAGACGCCTCTTGTCAGCGTGTTTCTTCATCCGCTGGGAAGCGCGTCCAAGGGACGCCTTGACAGAGTCCCAAATGGTAGCGAAGTCACGGGCTACAGTATCAGCCGCAGGGACATCCGAAGAAGGGGATATAGGCAATGGAACGGAGGGCTGAAGTCCGTAAACGACATGGAAGGGAGATTTGGAGGACGACTCACTGATGTGGTGGTTATGTGAGAATTCAGCCCAAGGCAGAAGCGTGGACCAGTCGTCGTGATGGGCGTTGACATAGTGACGTAAGAAGGATGTCAAGATTTGATTGACCCTCTCCACTTGGCCATTAGACTGAGGATGGTATGCAGAAGAAAAGTCCAGAGTTACTCCCAGATGTTTGCAGAGCGCCCTCCAGAAGCGGGAGGTGAACTGAGTTCCTCTGTCGGACACGATGTGGGATGGAAAGCCATGCAAGCGGAAGATGTGATGTATATAGGCTTCCGCGAGTTCCTGAGCAGAGGGCAGTCCAGCCATGGGGATGAAGTGAGCCATTTTGGAGAACCGGTCCACCACGACCCATATGACTGTGTGTCCAGAGGATAATGGCAAGTCCGTAATAAAATCCATCGCTATGTGTTGCCACGGAACTGAGGGTATAGGCAGAGGCAGAAGACGGCCATAGGGCAGGTGTTTGGGCGTCTTGTTCCTGGCACAAGAGGAGCAGGCAGAGACAAAGGCAGCGACGTCCGTGCGAAGGGATGGCCACCAGTAATGGCGTACAATCGCACCCCATGTTCTCTTCTGGCCTGCATGACCGGCTGTTTTTGAGGCATGACCCCAGTGTAACACTTTTTGCTTGTCAGTCTCAGAGACATAGGTCTTTCCGGGCGGTATCTGGGCCAGGGTGACAGGAGCCACCGGAATGATCTTGCTAGGAGAGATGATGGGTTGGGTAGTCTCTTCCTCCTGCTCCATGGGCATGAAAGACCTAGACAAGGCATCAGCGCGTACATTCTTGTCCGCGGGTCGGAAATGGAGTTGGAAGTCAAACCTGGCAAAGAATAGGGACCACCTGGCTTGCCGTGGGTTCAGTCGCTGGGCGGACCGCAGGTATTCCAGGTTCTTGTGGTCCGTGTAGATAATCACGGGGTACACTGCTCCTTCCAGGAGGTAGCGCCACTCCTCCAGAGCCAGTTTGACCGCCAATAGTTCTCGGTCACCGATGGTGTAATTACGTTCAGGCGCTGAGAAGCTCTTGGAGAAGAAACCGCACGTCACCATCTTGCCGGAGGAGGACTTCTGCATGAGCACTGCTCCGGCTCCCGAGGAGGAGGCATCCACCTCCAAGGTGAACTGGCGGTTTAACTCCGGACGGTGGAGTACAGGAGCGGAGGCAAATGCTCGCTTCAGTGAGCAAAACGCGGCGTCGGCCGCAGGTGACCAGTCCTTTGGATTAGCCTCCTTTTTGGTCAAAGCGGAGAGAGGAGCAGTCAGGGCAGAGAAGTGAGGGATAAACTGGCGGTAGTAGTTGGCGAATCCCAGGAACCGTTGGATTGCCTTCAGTCCAGAAGGGGGAGGCCAGTTGAGTATGGAGGAGACCTTCTTTGGATCCATCTGCAGTCCAGTGCCCGAGATGATGTATCCCAGGAAAGGGAGAGAAGACTGCTCAAAGACACACTTCTCATATTTGGCGTAGAGACGATTCTCTCTCAGTCTTTGTAGAACCAGCTGTACGTTCTCTCTGTGGGTCTGGAGGTCCGGAGAGAAGATAAGGATGTCATCCAGATAAACTACTACACAGATGTAGAGGAGGTCCCGGAATATGTCGTTCACCAATTCTTGGAAGACTGCTGGTGCGTTACACAGGCCGAAGGGCATCACGCAGTATTCATAATGCCCATCGCGAGTATTAAACGCGGTCTTCCATTCGTCCCCAGAGCGGATACGAACTAGGTTGTAGGCACCCCGAAGATCCAGCTTGGTGAACACACGGGCTCCTCTGAGCCGGTCGAACAATTCGGGGATGAGCGGCAGAGGGTACTTGTTTTTTACGGTGATCTGATTCAGACCCCGGTAGTCGATGCATGGGCGTAGGTCACCCTCTTTCTTCTTAACGAAGAAGAAGCCTGCTCCCGCAGGAGAGGAGGATCTCCGGATGAATCCCTTTGCCAGGCTTTCTGTGATGTAGGTAGACATGGCCCTGGTTTCGGCTGGAGACAACGGATATATCCGTCCTCGAGGCGGTGTTGTTCCTGGGAGCAGGTCGATGGCACAATCGTAGGGACGGTGTGGCGGAAGTACCTCAGACTCCTTCTTGTCAAAAACGTCTGCGAAGGACCAATAGGCCGAAGGCAGTTCCGGTAGGTTCTCAGGAACCGGAGGTCGTCGGATGGGTTGTATGGACTTCAGACACTTCTCATGACAAGCAGGACCCCATCGGGTGATTTCGCCAGTACCCCAGCTGACTGATGGTTCGTGTGTCCGCAACCAGGGAAGTCCCAGCAGGATTTGATGGGACATGTGTGGAAGGACGTAGAGAGCGATGTTCTCGGTGTGCAGGGCACCGATACGCAGTTCGACCGGACTGGTGACCCAGGAGATGGTATCAGAGAGGGGTCTCCCATCCACAGAGGCAATCACTAGGGGCTTCTCGAGTGGAGTAACAGGCAGCTGGTACTTGTCCACCGTGGCCTGCTGGATGAAATTGCCTGCTGCTCCAGAGTCGAGGTATGCCTCAGCCGTGAAGCGTGTCTCTCCCGTTGACACTTGCACAGTCCACATAACCGGGTCTGAGAGAGTCCCAGCATCTAGGGTGGCCTCTCCTACCAACCCTAGGCTTTGGAGTTTCCCGGCCTTTCCGGACAGGAGCGTAGGAGGTGTGTGTCCTCTCCGCAGTAAAAGCAGAGACCCTTGGCGAGCCGCTCTGCTCGACGTTGTTCAGACTGTCGTACTCGGTCGATCTGCATGGGCTCGTGGACGGGAATCCCAGCTGTTGATGACTGAGATACGGAGGGCTTCTGTAGAGGAGAGGAATGCCGTACCGGACGTCTCTCACGAGACAGCTCTTTGGAGCGCTCCTGAAAACGAATGTCCACTCGAGTTGCTAGGGCAATCAGGGCATCTAGGGTGGAGGGCACGTCACGACCCGCCAACTCATCTTTGATGCGACTCGAGAGTCCTTCCCAGAAGGCGGCTGTTAGGGCCTCATTATTCCACCCGAGTTCTGAAGCCAAAGTGCGGAAACGGATGGCGTATTGGCCCACCGTCAGTGTTCCTTGACGTAAGCGGAGGAGGGATGAAGCAGACGCAGAGGCGCGTCCCGGCTCGTCAAAGGTGCTGCGAAAGGCCTGCAGGAACTCTTGAAGATCCTTGGTCATAGGGTCCTCCTTCTCCCACAACGGGTTCATCCACGCCAGTGCCTCGCCCTCCAGGTGAGACATGATGAAGGCGACCTTGGCTTGGTCGGAGGCAAACAGATGTGGCAGCTGCGTGAAATGGAGGGAGCATTGGTTTATAAACCCCCTGCAGGACTTGGGATCTCCGGCGTACCGGGGTGGTGAGGCCAAACGCAGTCTGGAAGCATCCGAAGAAGCAGCCACGGGAGCGGGGGACGTGGCTTGACTAGTGGCGGCTTGGGATGTCGAAGACGTGACTGCCGCTTGTAGCGTGGTCAGGCGGGTGTCCACGGAAGTCATAAAGTTCAGCATGCGGGTCTGGACTTCACGCTGGCGTTGGAGTTCCTCTTGCAAGGCTGCTAGTGCTGCAGCGGGATCCATGGCCTGATCTTACTGTCAGGGCCAGGCGGTCGGGCAGACCCAGGAGGTGGATCCACTGGGCCGAACTCTAAGATGGTGGTAAGGAGTCCGGTAGCTGAAGCACTATGGGCAGTAGAACAGTCCGTGCCAGTGAGTGTAACGAAGAAGTCCCTGGGACCACGGAGTCACAGATGGAAGTCCGGGTGACGTAGCTCAGGTTCGGAAGCCGAGGTGATGTCAGGCGGGGTCCGGAACCTTTGGAGCGAGATGACGGGTCACCGCAGGGATCCGAGATGGTACGGACTGTCAGATGGCAGACGGACAGCGTGCGGGGTTCGGGATTCAGCAGGACCGGATGGCGAGGCAGGATCAGCTCTAGAAGAGAGATACGTGAGTATGGCACGAAGACACACGGAGACCTGACTCCTAGCTTGGAAAACACGAAGATCAGGCCCCGCCCTCTTGGACAATACACCCCTTTATACCCTGTACCTGTTTAGCCTCATTTCCTGTTAATGGACGCTGGCCCTTTAAGAAAGGGTCAGTGACCGCGCGCGCGCCCTAATGCGCATGCGCGCAGCCCGGGTGCCAGAAGCCAGGGAAGGAGGCTGAGAAGAGGACGCAGGGGAGCCGGCCAGGGCCTGGGAAGCCGTCGGGCGCCGCGATCGGAGACCAGGGGGCCTGGGAAGGACGGGCACCGGAGCCAAGGACCCGGGGAGCGTGGCAGGTGAGCCGGGGAGCGGGGCTGAGGACCCGGGGAGCGGAGCAGAGGACCCGGGGAGGGGAGCCAAGGACCCGGGGAGCGTGACACAGGAGAACTCACAGTTATTTATGTACATCGGATAGTTACCTGTTATGGTCTGGAGACCTCTGATATTCCCATAAATATCCAATTCAAGGGTAAACTCCTTCCCTATCCAGAGATAGGGGCAACCCAAGAACTATAAACTACTAGACCAAGAGTCCAGGAGGAAAAAACCTGGTAAACTCCAAATAGAGCACAAGAGTGGTTGGAAACTAACGGACGGCATCTCCTGACTACATATACACAACTAGAAATAGCGGTGGAGCGTGCCTACTCTACCTAGATGCCTCTTCACCACCTAAGAAATAAGCTAGCCTCAAAGATGATGAAAGAAATCCTCAATTGACTCAGAGCAGCCCCAAAGAGATAGTGAAAGCCGCTAACATATAATAACAATGATATAAGTAGTAAACAATACACAGGTGGTTAAGGATAGACTTAAGCAAAGAGAGGCCCTGCTAACTAAAACACAAAGGATTGGATAGATCACTGGGTGCTGCCAGAAAAAACCCTAATATATGCCGACTCCTGATGATCAAAATCCCCTTATTACCACATGATCCTCCACCCTCTACATCAGGGAACTCTTGTGTAAGATACCAGGCAGGATAATATACAAGTGAGATTGTCTCAAAACCAGGCTAAGTAGCAACTGCCATAAGCAGAAAAATATATTGTTAAAATTCATCAGTGGGAACACAATGGAACATAATCGCATATTTGAGCAAAAATCGCAGAACCATGTTCAGACAGAGAGAAAAAACCTCACTATGCACTTTTTCACTGTGAATAAACAGTCTTCGTAGCATTTCAAAACTAATTGAAACAGCGTCAAATAAGCATTGCACATAAGAGAAAAATGTATGAAAACTCCAGACACAGGAAAGAAGATAAAGTTCTGATCCCAGGCTCCAAAGGCGAGATCAGGATGACTGGGAAAAAAGGCAAAAATTGCATCCACAGAAGGAGACAAACTGCAGAAGACACAACTGGAGGCCTCCAAGAGAATAAGACAAGCTGGAGCACACTGGAGAAGTGGCCGGCAGGTCACAAGGCGGACATGAAAGGAGGACCTGGTATTTAACACGTTCACTGGAGCAAAACTGACACAGTAAACAAAATCACTGGCATCAGAATCTCTTCCTTTATACACCCAGGGCTGGACATGATTAGCCCACTGGAATTAGAGCCAAGCCCCGCACTTGTCTCACTGACAAGCAAAGAACCTGGCTCACTTCCAGCACTGGCCACTAGAGGGAGCCAAGAAGCATCCTCAGGAAGAATCTTAACCCCTTCACAACCAGCAACAGTCAAACCAACAGAAACACCATCCATAACAGTTACCTGTGTAAAGTGGAAGAAATGAAGAACGCACAAGAGCACTGCGAATTCTCTGATCATCTTCACCTGTGAAGAGAATTAAGAACGTCATGAAGTCGTGAGTCATCTTATGTTATCCTAATAACTTTACCCTTCATTTAGTCATTGTGCAGTAACTTCTGGGAAATACACACAGACCTCACATCCAGCCTGTATTACTGGGAGAGACACAGACCTCACATCTAGCCTATATTACTGGGAGAGATACACAGACCTCAAATCCAGCCTGTATTACTGGGAGAGACACACAGAGCTCACATCCAGCCTATATTACTGGGAGAGACACACAGAGCTCACATCCAGCCTATATTACTGGGAGAGACACACAGACCTCACATCCAGCCAATATTACTGAGAGAGACACACAGGCCTCACATCTAGCCTATATTACTGGGAGAGACACACAGACCTCAAATCCAGCCACTATTACTGGGAGAGACACACAGAGCTCACATCCAGCCTATATTACTGGGAGAGACACACAGAGCTCACATCCAGCCTATATTAATGAGAGGACACACAGACCTCATGTGCAGCCTATATTACTGGGAGAGACACACAGACCTCACATCCAGCCTATATTACTGAGAGATACACAGACCTCACATCTAGCCTATATTACTGGAAGAGACACACAGACCTCAAATCCAGCCTCTATTACTGGGAGAGACACACAGACCTCACATCCAGCCTGTATTACTGGGAGAGACACACAGACCTCAAATCCAGCCTCTATTACTGGGAGAGACACACAGACCTCAAATCCAGCCTCTATTACTGGGAGAGACACACAGACTTCAAATCCAGCCTCTATTACTGGGAGAGA
Source organism: Anomaloglossus baeobatrachus (assembly GCF_048569485.1). Classification (NCBI taxonomy): domain Eukaryota; kingdom Metazoa; phylum Chordata; class Amphibia; order Anura; family Aromobatidae; genus Anomaloglossus; species Anomaloglossus baeobatrachus. The sequence goes on along the minus strand of NC_134354.1, from coordinate 793,541,220 downwards.
CACACAGAGCTCTCATCCAGCCTATATTGCTGGGAGAGACACACAGAGCTCACATCCAGCCTGTATTACTGGAGAGACACACAGAGCTCACATCCAGCCTAAATTACTGGGAGAGACACACAGACCTCACATCCAGCCTATATTACTGGGAGAGACACACAGAGCTCACATCTAGCCTATATTACTGGGAGAGACACACAGAGCTCACATCCAGCCTATATTACTGGGAGAGACACACAGAGCTCACATCCAGCCTGTATTACTGGAGAGACACACAGAGCTCACATCCAGCCTATATTACTGGGAGAGACACACAGACCTCACATCCAGCCTATATTACTGGGAGACACACAGAGCTCACATCCAGCCTATATTACTGGGAGAGACACACAGAGCTCACATCCAGCCTATATTACTGGAGAGACACAGAGCTCACATCCAGCATATATTACTGGGAGAGACACACAGACCCAACATCCAGCCTATATTACTGGGAGAAACACACAGACCTCACACCCAGCCTATATTACTGGGAGAGACACACAGAGCTCACATCCAGCCTATATTACTGGGAGAGACAAACAGAGCTCACATCCAGCCTATATTACTGAGAGGACACACAGACCTCACATGCAACCTATATTACTAGGAGAGACAAACAGAGCTCACATCCAGCCTATATTACTGAGAGGACACACAGACCTCACATGCAACCTATATTACTAGGAGAGACACACAGAGTTCACATCCAGCCTATATTACTGGGAGAGACACACAGACCTCACATCCAGCCTATATTACTGGAGAGACACACACAGATCTCACATCCAGCCTATATTACTGGGAGAGACACACAGACCTCACATCCAGCCTATATTACTGGAGAGACACACAGAGCTCACATTCAGCCTATATTACCGGGAGAGATACACAGACCTCCCATCCAGCCTATATTACTGGGAGAGACACACAGACCTGACATCCAGACTATTTTACTGAGAGAGACACACAGACCTCACATCCAGCCTATATTACTGGGAGAGACACACAGAGCTCACATCCAGCCTATATTACTGGGAGAGACACACAGAGCTCACATCCAGCCTGTATTACTGGAGAGACACACAGAGCTCACATCCAGCCTATATTACTGGGAGAGACACACATACCTCACATCCAGCCTATATTACTGGGAGAGACACACAGGCCTCACATCTAGCCTATATTACTGGGAGACACACAGAGCTCACATCCAGCCTATATTACTGGGAGAGACACACAGAGCTCACATCCAGCCTATATTACTGGAGAGACACAGAGCTCACATCCAGCCTATATTACTGGGAGAGACACACAGACCCAACATCCAGCCTATATTACTGGGAGAAACACACAGACCACACATCCAGCCTATATTACTGGGAAAAACACACAGACCACACATCCAGCCTATATTACTGGGAGAGACACACAGACCTCACATTCAGCCTATATTACTGGAGAGACACAGAGCTCACATCCAGCCTATATTAATGGGAGAGACACACAGAGCTCACATCCAGCCTATATTACTGGGAGAGACACACAGACCTCACATCCAGGCTATATTACAGGGAGAGACACACAGACCTCACATTCAGCCTATATTACTGGAGAGACACGCAGACCTCACATTCAGCCTTCATTACTGGAGAGACACAGAGCTCACATCCAGCCTATATTACTGGGAGAGACACACAGACCTCACATCCAGCCTATATTACTGGGAGAGACACACAGAGCTCACATCCAGCCTATATTACTGGGAGAGACACACAGAGCTCACATCCAGCCTTTATTACTGGGAGAGACACTCAGAGCTCACATTCAGCCTATATTACTGGAGAGACACACAGACCTCATATCCAGCCTATATTACTGGGAGACACACAGACCCCACATCCAGCCTATATTACTGGGAGAGAAACACAGGGCTCACATCCAGCCTATATTACTGGGAGAGACACACAGACCTGACATCCAGCCTATATTACTGGGAGACACACAGAGCTTACATCCAGCCTATATTACTGGGAGAGACACAGAGAGCTCACATCCAGCCTTTATTACTGGGAGAGACACTCAGAGCTCACATTCAGCCTATATTACTGGAGAGACACACAGACCTCATATCCAGCCTATATTACTGGGAGACACACAGACCCCACATCCAGCCTATATTACTGGGAGAGACACACAGGGCTCACATCCAGCCTATATTACTGGGAGAGACACACAGACCTGACATCCAGCCTATATTACTGGGAGACACACAGACCTCACATCCAGCCTATAGTACTGGGAGAGATACACAGGGTTCACATCCAGCCTATATTACTGGGAGAGACACACAGAGCTCACATCCAGCCTATATTACTGGGAGAGACACACAGAGCTCACATTCAGCCTATATTACTGGGAGAGACACACACAGACCTCACATCCAGCCTATATTACTGGAGAGACACACAGAGCTCACATCCAGCCTATATTACTGGGAGAGATACACAGGGTTCACATCCAGCCTATATTATTGGAGAGACACACAGACCTCACATCCAGCCTATATTACTGGGAGAGACACACAGAGCTCACATCCAGCCTATATTACTGGGAGAGACACACAAAGCTCACATCCAGCCTGTATTACTGGAGAGACACACAGAGCTCACATCCAGCCTATATTACTGGGAGAGACACACAGACCTCACATCCAGCCTATATTACTGGGAGACACACAGAGCTTACATCAAGCCTATATTACTGGGAGAGACACACAGAGCTCACATCCAGCCTATATTACTGGAGAGACACAGAACTCACATCCAGCCTATATTACTGGGAGAGACACACAGACCCAACATCCAGCCTATATTACTGGGAGAAACACACAGACCACACATCCACCCTATATTACTGAGAGAGACACACAGGCCTCACATCTAGCCTATATTACTGGGAGAGACACACAGACCTCAAATCAAGCCTCTATTACTGGGAGAGACACATAGAGCTCACATCCAGCCTATATTACTGGGAGAGACAAACAGAGCTCACATCCAGCCTATATTACTGAGAGGACACACAGACCTCACATGCAACCTATATTACTAGGAGAGACACACAGAGATCACATCTAGCCTATATACTGAGAGAGACACACAGGCCTCACATCTAGCCTATATTAGTGGAGAGACACACAGGCCTCACATCCAGCCTATATTACTGGGAGAGACACACAGAGCTCACATCCAGCCTATATTACTGGGAGAGACACACAGAGCTCACATCCAGCCTATATTACTGGGAGAGACACACAGAGCTCACAGCCAGCCTATATTTCTGGGAGAGACACACAAAGCTTACATCCTGACTATAGTACTAGGATTGACACACAGAGTTCACATCAAGCCTATATTACTGGGAGAGACACACAGACCTCACATCCAACCTAAATTACTGGAGAGACACACAGAGCTCACATCCAACCTATATTACTGGAGAGACACACACAGATCTCACATCCAGCCTATATTACTGGGAGAGACACACAGACCTCACATCCAGCCTATATTACTGGAGAGACACACAGAGCTCACATCCAGCCTATATTACCGGGAGAATAAGGCTGCACATCAAACTTAGATAATGGTATAATGCCTCAAGCATATGGAAAAATATTGGAATATACAATGAAAAATGCTACTTGCTAATTTGAACATGTGAATAATGAATTGCATACCTGCCATGAATATTAGGAAAAAGGAGATATTTAGCAATCGCATTGATCAATGTAACTGAGCCCCAAGACCTCGTCAAGGTATATCTCTATATTGGGGTCCCTAGCTCTGTGACCCTAACTGTGTGTCATCTCATTGCAATTAAAAACTGCTATGGGTGGAGAGGGGTAACTAAGGACTTTCTTATATAGGAGATGGAAAAAACATGGCCGAAAGGGGCGGAGCTGTGTTCACATTCAGAAAAAAAATAAATATAACTGAATAGGATAACTGAAGTGAGCACTAATATATATATATATATATATGAGTGCAAGCCAAAAAATACATACCATATAAGGATAAGGCTGCACATCAAACTTAGATAATGGTATAATGCCTCAAGCATATGGAAAAATATTGGAATATACAATGAAAAATGCTACTTGCTAATTTGAACATGTGAATAATGAATTGCATACCTGCCATGAATATTAGGAAAAAGGAGATATTTAGCAATCGCATTGATCAATGTAACTGAGCCCCAAGACCTCGTCAAGGTATATCTCTATATTGGGGTCCCTAGCTCTGTGACCCTAACTGTGTGTCATCTCATTGCAATTAAAAACTGCTATGGGTGGAGAGGGGTAACTAAGGACTTTCTTATATAGGAGATGGAAAAAACATGGCCGAAAGGGGCGGAGCTGTGTTCACATTCAGAAAAAAACTAAATATAACTGAATAGGATAACTGAAGTGAGCACTAATATATATATATATATGAGTGCAAGCCAAAAAATACATACCATATAAGGATAAGGCTGCACATCAAACTTAGATAATGGTATAATGCCTCAAGCATATGGAAAAATATTGGAATATACAATGAAAAATGCTACTTGCTAATTTGAACATGTGAATAATGAATTGCATACCTGCCATGAATATTAGGAAAAAGGAGATATTTAGCAATCGCATTGATCAATGTAACTGAGCCCCAAGACCTCGTCAAGGTATATCTCTATATTGGGGTCCCTAGCTCTGTGACCCTAACTGTGTGTCATCTCATTGCAATTAAAAACTGCTATGGGTGGAGAGGGGTAACTAAGGACTTTCTTATATAGGAGATGGAAAAAACATGGCCGAAAGGGGCGGAGCTGTGTTCACATTCAGAAAAAAACTAAATATAACTGAACAGCTCCGCCCCTTTCGACCATGTTTTTTCCATCTCCTATATAAGAAAGTCCTTAGTTACCCCTCTCCACCCATAGCAGTTTTTAATTGCAATGAGATGACACACAGTTAGGGTCACAGAGCTAGGGACCCCAATCAAGAGATATACCTTGACGAGGTCTTGGGGCTCAGTTACATTGATCAATGCGATTGCTAAATATCTCCTTTTTCCTAATATTCATGGCAGGTATGCAATTCATTATTCACATGTTCAAATTAGCAAGTAGCATTTTTCATTGTATATTCCAATATTTTTCCATATGCTTGAGGCATTATACCATTATCTAAGTTTGATGTGCAGCCTTATTCTTATATAGTATGTATTTTTTGGCTTGCACTCATATATATATATATATTAGTGCTCACTTCAGTTATCCTATTCAGTTATATTTAGTTTTTTTCTGAATGTGAACACAGCTCCGCCCCTTTCGGCCATGTTTTTTCCATCTCCTATATAAGAAAGTCCTTAGTTACCCCTCTCCACCCATAGCAGTTTTTAATTGCAATGAGATGACACACAGTTAGGGTCACAGAGCTAGGGACCCCAATATAGAGATATACCTTGACGAGGTCTTGGGGCTCAGTTACATTGATCAATGCGATTGCTAAATATCTCCTTTTTCCTAATATTCATGGCAGGTATGCAATTCATTATTCACATGTTCAAATTAGCAAGTAGCATTTTTCATTGTATATTCCAATATTTTTCCATATGCTTGAGGCATTATACCATTATCTAAGTTTGACGTGCAGCCTTATTCTTATATAGTATGTATTTTTTGGCTTGCACTCATATATATATATATTAGTGCTCACTTCAGTTATCCTATTCAGTTATATTACCGGGAGAGACACACAGACCTCACATCCAGCTTATATTACTGGGAGAGACACACAGAGCTCACATCCAGACTATATTACTGGGAGAGACACACAGACCTCACATCCAGACTATATTACTGGGAGAGACACACAGACCTCACATCCAGCTTATATTACTGGGAGAGACACACAGAGCTCACATCCAGCCTATATTACTGGGAGAGACACACAGAGCTCACATCCAGCCTATATTATTGGGAGAGACACACAGAGCTCACATCTAGCCTATATTACTGGGAGAGACACACAGAGCTCACATCCAGCCTATATTACTGGGAGAGACACACAGAGCTCACATCCAGCCTATATTACTGGGAGACACACAGAGCTCACATCCAGCCTATATTACTGGGAGAGACACACAGAGCTCACATCCAGCCTATATTACTGGAGAGACACAGAGCTCACATCCAGCCTATATTACTGGGAGAGACACACAGAGCTCACATCCAGCCTATATGACTGGTAGAAACACACAGACCACACATCCAGCCTATATTACTGGGAGAGACACACAGACCTCACATCCAGCCTATATTACTGGGAGAGACACACAGAGCTCACATCCAGCCTATATTACTGGGAGAGACACACAAAGCTTACATCCTGACTATATTACTGGGATTGACACACAGAGTTCACATCCAGCCTATATTACTGGGAGAGACACACAGAGCTCACATCCAGCCAATATTACTGAGAGGACACACAGACCTCACATCCAGCCTATATTACTAAAAGAGACACACAGGCCTCACATCTAGCCTATATTACTGGGAGAGACACACAGACCTCAAATCCAGCCTCTATTACTGGGAGAGACACACAGAGCTCACATCCAGCCTACATTACTGGGAGAGACACACAGAGCTCACATCCAGCCTATATTACTGGGAGATACACACACAGATCTCACATCCAGCCTATATTACTGGGAGAGACACACAGACCTCACATCCAGCCTATATTACTGGAGAGACACACAGATCTCACATTCAGCCTATATTACCGGGAGAGACACACAGACCTCCCATCCAGCCTATATTACTGGGAGAGACACACAGACCTGACATCCAGACTATATTACTGAGAGAGACACACAGACCTCACATCCAGCCTATATTACTGGGAGAGACACACAGAGCTCACATCCAGCCTATATTACTGGGAGAGACACACAGAGCTCACATCTAGCCTATATTACTGGGAGAAACACACAGAGCTCACATCCAGCCTATATTACTGGGAGAGACACACAGAGCTCACATCCAGCCTGTATTACTGGAGAGACACACAGAGCTCACATCCAGCCTATATTACTGGGAGAGACACACAGACCTCACATCCAGCCTATATTACTGGGAGAGACACACAGACCTCACATCCAGCCTATATTACTGGGAGAGACACACAGACCTGACATCCAGACTATATTACTGAGAGAGACACACAGACCTCACATCCAGCCTATATTACTGGGAGAGACACACAGAGCTCACATCCAGCCTATATTACTGGGAGAGACACACAGAGGTCACATCTAGCCTATATTACTGGGAGAAACACACATACCTCACATCCAGCCTGTATTACTGGGAGAGACACACAGAGCTCACATCCAGCCTATATTACTGGGAGAGACACACAGAGCTCACATCCAGCCTGTATTACTGGAGAGACACACAGAGCTCACATCCAGCCTATATTACTGGGAGAGACACACAGACCTCACATCCAGCCTATATTACTGGGAGAGACACACAGGCCTCACATCTAGCCTATATTACTGGGAGACACACAGAGCTCACATCCAGCCTATATTACTGGGAGAGACACACAGAGCTCACATCCAGCCTATATTACTGGAGAGACACAGAGCTCACATCCAGCCTATATTACTGGGAGAGACACACAGACCCAACATCCAGCCTATATTACTGGGAGAAACACACAGACCACACATCAAGCCTATATTACTGGGAGAGACACACAGAGCTTACATCCAGCCTACATTACTGGGAGAGACACACAGAGCTCACATCCAGCCTATATTACTGGGAGAGACACACAGAGCTCACATCCAGCCTATATTACTGGGAGAGACACACAGAGCTCACATCCAGCCTATATTACTGGGAGAGACACACAGAGCTCACATCCAGGCTATATTACAGGGAGAGACACACAGACCTCACATTCAGCCTATATTACTGGAGAGACACACAGACCTCACATTCAGCCTATATTACTGGAGAGACACAGAGCTCACATCCAGCCTATATTACTGGGAGAGACACACAGAGCTCACATCCAGCCTATATTACTGGGAGAGACACACAGACCTCACAATCAGGCTATATTACAGGGAGAGACACACAGACCTCACATTCAGCCTATATTACTGGAGAGACACACAGACCTCACATTCAGCCTTCATTACTGGAGAGACACAGAGCTCACATCCAGCCTATATTACTGGGAGAGACACACAGACCTCACATCCAGCCTATGTTACTGGGAGAGACACACAGAGCTCACATCCAGCCTATATTAGTGGAGAGACACACAGACCTCACATTCAGCCTATATTACTGGAGAGACACATAGACCTCATATCCAGCCTATATTACTGGGAGACACACAGACCCCACATCCAGCCTATATTACTGGGAGAGACACACAGGGCTCACATCCAGCCTATATTACTGTCTGAGACACACAGACCTGACATCCAGCCTATATTACTGGGAGAGACACACAGACCTCACATGCAGCCTATATTACTGGGAGAGATACACAGGGTTCACATCCAGCCTATATTACTGGGAGAGACACACAGAGCTCACATCCAGCCTATATTACTGGGAGAGACACACAGAGCTCACATCCAGGCTATATTACTGGAAGAGACACACAGACCTCACATGCAGCCTATATAACTGGGAGAGACACACAGACCTCACATCCAGATTATATTACTGGAGAGACACACAGACCTCACATCCAGCCTATATTACTGGGAGAGATACACAGGGTTCACATCCAGCCTATATTACTGGGAGAGACACACAGAGCTCACATCCAGCCTATATTACTGGGAGAGACACACAGACCTCACATCCAGGCTATATTACAGGGAGAGACACACAGACCTCACATTCAGCCTATATTACTGGAGAGACACACAGACCTCACATTCAGCCTTCATTACTGGAGAGACACAGAGCTCACATCCAGCCTATATTACTGGGAGAGACACACAGAGCTCACATCCAGCCTATATTACTGGGAGAAACACACAGAGCTCAAATCCAGCCTATATTACTGGGAGAGACACACAGAGCTCACATCCAGCCTATATTACTGGGAGAGACACACAGACCTCACATGCAGCCTATATTACTGGGAGAGATACACAGGATTCACATCCAGCCTATATTACTGGGAGAGACACACAGAGCTCACATCCAGCCTATATTACTGGGAGAGACACACAGAGCTCACATCCAGGCTATATTACTGGGAGAGACACACAGACCTCACATGCAGCCTATATTACTGGAGAGACACACAGACCTCATATCCAGCCTATATTACTGGGAGACACACAGACCCCACATCCAGCCTATATTACTGGGAGAGACACACAGGGCTCACATCCAGCCTATATTACTGGGAGAGACACACAGACCTGACATCCAGCCTATATTACTGGGAGAGACACACAGACCTCACATGCAGCCTATATTACTGGGAGAGATACACAGGATTCACATCCAGCCTATATTACTGGGAGAGACACACAGAGCTCACATCCAGCCTATATTACTGGGAGAGACACACAGAGCTCACATCCAGGCTATATTACTGGGAGAGACACACAGACCTCACATGCAGCCTATATTACTGGGAGAGACACACAGACCTCACATCCAGCCTATATTACTGGAGAGACACACAGACCTCACATCCAGCATATATTACTGGGAGAGATACACAGGGTTCACATCCAGCCTATATTACTGGGAGAGACACACAGAGCTCACATCCAGCCTATATTACTGGGAGAGACACACAGAGCTCACATTCAGCATATATTACGGGGAGAGACACACACAGACCTCACATCCAGCCTATATTACTGGAGAGACACACAGAGCTCACATCCAGCCTATATTACTGGGAGAGATACACAGGGTTCACATCCAGCCTATATTACTGGAGAGACACACAGACCTCACATCCAGCCTATATTACTGGGAGAGACACACAGAGCTCACATCCAGCCTATATTACTGGGAGAGACACACAGAGCTCACATCCAGCCTGTATTACTGGAGAGACACACAGAGCTCACATCCAGCCTATATTACTGGGAGAGACACACAGACCTCACATCCAGCCTATATTACTGGGAGACACACAGAGCTTACATCCAGCCTATATTACTGGGAGAGACACACAGAGCTCACATCCAGCCTATATTACTGGAGAGACACAGAGCTCACATCCAGCCTATATTACTGGGAGAGACACACAGACCCAACATCCAGCCTATATTACTGGGAGAAACACACAGACCACAAATCCAGCCTATATTACTGGGAGAGACACACAGACCTCACATTCAGCCTATATTACTGGAGAGACACACAGACCTCACATTCAGCCTATATTACTGGAGAGACACAGAGCTCACATCCAGCCTATATTACTGGGAGAGACACACAGGGCTCACATCCAGCCTATATTACTGGGAGAGACACACAGACCTGATATCCAGCCTATATTACTGGGAGAGACACACAGACCTCACATCCAGCCTATATTACTGGAGAGACACACAGACCTCACATGCAGCCTATATTACTGGGAGAGATACACAGGGTTCACATCCAGCCTATATTACTGGGAGAGACACACAGAGCTCACATCCAGCCTATATTACTGGGAGAGACACACAGAGCTCACATCCAGGCTATATTACTGGGAGAGACACACAGACCTCACATGCAGCCTATATTACTGGGAGAGACACACAGACCTCACATCCAGCCTATATTACTGGAGAGACACACAGACCTCACATCCAGCCAATATTACTGGGAGAGATACACAGGGTTCACATCCAGCCTATATTACTGGGAGAGACACACAGAGCTCACATCCAGCCTATATTACTGGGAGAGACACACAGAGCTCACATTCAGCCTATATTACTGGGAGAGACACACACAGACCTCACATCCAGCCTATATTACTGGAGAGACACACAGAGCTCACATCCAGCCTATATTACTGGGAGAGGCACAAAGACCTCACATCCAGCCTATATTACTGGGAGAGACACACAGACCTCACATCCAGCCTATATTACTGGGAGACACACAGAGCTCACATCCAGCCTGTATTACTGGAGAGACACACAGAGCTCACATCCAGCCTATATTACTGGGAGAGACACACAGACCTCACATCCAGCCTATATTACTGGGAGACACACAGAGCTTACATCCAGCCTATATTACTGGGAGAGACACACAGAGCTCACATCCAGCCTATATTACTGGAGAGACACAGAGCTCACATCCAGCCTATATTACTGGGAGAGACACACAGACCCAACATCCAGCCTATATTACTGGGAGAGACACACAGACCTCACATCCAGGCTATATTACAGGGAGAGACACACAGACCTCACATTCAGCCTATATTACTGGAGAGACACACAGACCTCACATTCAGCCTATATTACTGGAGAGACACAGAGCTCACATCCAGCCTATATTACTGGGAGAGACACACAGAGCTCACATCCAGCCTATATTACTGGGAGAGACACACAGACCTCACATCCAGGCTATATTACAGGGAGAGACACACAGACCTCACATTCAGCCTATATTACTGGAGAGACACACAGACCTCACATTCAGCCTTCATTACTGGAGAGACACAGAGCTCACATCCAGCCTATATTACTGGGAGAGACACACAGAGCTCACATCCAGGCTATATTACTGGGAGAGACACACAGACCTCACATGCAGCCTATATTACTGGGAGAGACACACAGACCTCACATCCAGCCTATATTACTGGAGAGACACACATACCTCACATCCAGCCTATATTACTGGGAGAGATACACAGAGCTCACATCCAGCCTATATTACTGGGAGAGACACACAGACCTCACATCCAGCCTATATTACTGGGAGACACACACACCTCACATCCAGCCTATATTACTGGGAGAGACACACAGACCTCACATCCAGCCTATATTACTGGGAGAGACACACAGAGCTCACATCCAGCCTATATTACTGGGAGAGACACACAGAGCTCACATTCAGCCTATATTACTGGGAGAGACACACACAGACCTCACATCCAGCCTATATTACTGGAGAGACACACAGAGCTCACATCCAGCCTATATTACTGGGAGAGATACACAGGGTTCACATCCAGCCTATATTACTGGAGAGACACACAGACCTCACATCCAGCCTATATTACTGGGAGAGACACACAGAGCTCACATCCAGCCTATATTACTGGGAGAGACACACGGAGCTCACATCCAGCCTATATTACTGGGGGAGACACACAGACCTCACATCCAGCCTATATTACTGGGAGAGACACACGGAGCTCACATTTAGCCTATATTTCTGGGAGAGACACACAGACCTCACATCCAGACTATATTACTGGGAGAGACACACAGAGCTCACATCCAGCCTATATTACTGGGAGAGACACAGAGCTCACATCTAGCCTATATTACTGGGAGAGACACACAGAGCTCACATCCATACTATATTACTGGGAGAGACACACAGAGCTCACATCCAGCCTATATTACTGGGAGAGACACACAGACCTCACATCCAGCCTATATTACTGGGAGAGACACACAGAGCTCACATCCAGACTATATTACTGGGAGAGACACACAGAGCTCACATCCAGCCTATATTACTGGGAGAGACACACAGACCTCACATCCAGCCTATATTTCTGGGAGAAACACACAGAGCTCACATCCAGCCTATATTACTGGGAGAGACACACAGACCTCACATCCAGCCTATATTACTGGGAGAGACACACAGAGCTCACATCTAGCCTATATTACTGGGAGAGACACACAGAGCTCACATCCAGCCTATATTACTGGGAGAGACACACAGAGCTCACATCCAGCCTATATTACTGGGAGAGACACACAGAGCTCACATCCAGGCTATATTACTGGGAGAGACACACAGACCTCACATGCAGCCTATATTACTGGGAGAGACACACAGACCTCACATCCAGCCTATATTACTGGAGAGACACACATACCTCACATCCAGCCTATATTACTGGGAGAGATACACAGGGTTCACATCCAGCCTATATTACTGGGAGAGACACACAGAGCTCACATCCAGCCTATATTACTGGGAGAGACACACAGAGCTCACATTCAGCCTATATTACTGGGAGAGACACACACAGACCTCACATCCAGCCTATATTACTGGAGAGACACACAGAGCTCACATCCAGCCTATATTACTGGGAGAGATACACAGGGTTCACATCCAGCCTATATTACTGGAGAGACACACAGACCTCACATCCAGCCTATATTACTGGGAGAGACACACAGAGCTCACATCCAGCCTATATTACTGGGAGAGACACATGGAGCTCACATCCAGCCTATATTACTGGGGGAGACACACAGACCTCACATCCAGCCTATATTACTGGGAGAGACACACAGAGCTCACATCCAGCCTATATTTCTGGGAGAGACACACAGACCTCACATCCAGACTATATTACTGGGAGAGACACACAGAGCTCACATCCAGCCTATATTACTGGGAGAGACACAGAGCTCACATCTAGCCTATATTACTGGGAGAGACACACAGAGCTCACATCCATACTATATTACTGGGAGAGACACACAGAGCTCACATCCAGCCTATATTACTGGGAGAGACACACAGACCTCACATCCAGCCTATATTACTGGGAGAGACACACAGAGCTCACATCCAGACTATATTACTGGGAGAGACACACAGAGCTCACATCCAGACTATATTACTGGGAGAGACACACAGAGCTCACATCCAGCCTATATTACTGGGAGAGACACACAGAGCTCACATCCAGCCTATATTACTGGGAGAGACACACAGAGCTCACATCCAGCCTATATAACTGGGAGAGACACACAGAGCTCACATCCAGCCTATATTACTGGGAGAGACACACAGAGCTCACATCCAGCCTATATTACTGGGAGAGACACACAGACCTCACATCCAGCCTATATTACTGGGAGAAACACACAGAGCTCACATCCAGCCTATATTACTGGGAGAGACACACAGACCTCACATCCAGCCTATATTACTGGGAGAGACACACAGAGCTCACATCTAGCCTATATTACTGGGAGAGACACACAGAGCTCACATCCAGCCTATATTACTGGGAGAGACACACAGAGCTCACATTCAGCCTATATTACTGGGAGAGACACACACAGACCTCACATCCAGCCTATATTACTGGAGAGACACACAGAGCTCACATCCAGCCTATATTACTGGGAGAGATACACAGGGTTCACATCCAGCCTATATTACTGGAGAGACACACAGACCTCACATCCAGACTATATTACTGGGAGAGACACACAGAGCTCACATCCAGCCTATATTACTGGGAGAGACACACGGAGCTCACATCCAGCCTATATTACTGGGGGAGACACACAGACCTCACATCCAGCCTATATTACTGGGAGAGACACACAGAGCTCACATCCAGCCTATATTTCTGGGAGAGACACACAGACCTCACATCCAGCCTATATTACTGGGAGAGACACACAGAGCTCACATCCAGCCTATATTACTGGGAGAGATACACGGAGCTCACATCCAGCCTATATTACTGGGGGAGACACACAGAGCTCACATCCAGCCTATATTTCTGGGAGAGACACACAGACTTCACATCCAGCCTATATTACTGGGAGAGACACACAGAGCTCACATCCAGCCTATATTTCTGGGAGAGACACACAGACTTCACATCCAGCCTATATTACTGGGAGAGACACACAGAGCTCACATCCAGCCTATATTACTGGGAGAGACACAGAGCTCACATCTAGCCTATATTACTGGGAGAGACACACAGAGCTCACATCCATACTATATTACTGGGAGAAACACACAGAGCTCACATCCAGCCTATATTACTGGGAGAGACACACAGAGCTCACATCCAGACTATATTACTGGGAGAGACACACAGAGCTCACATCCAGCCTATATTACTGGGAGAGACACACAGAGCTCACATCCAGCCTATATTACTGGGAGAGACACACAGAGCTCACATCCAGCCTATATAACTGGGAGAGACACACAGAGCTCACATCCAGCCTATATTACTGGGAGAGACACACAGACCTCACATCCAGGCTATATTACTGGGAGAAACACACAGAGCTCACATCCAGCCTATATTACTGGGAGAGACACACAGAGCTCACATCCAGCCTACATTACTGGGAGAAACACACAGACCTCACATCTAGCCTATATTACTGGGAGAGACACACAGAGCTCACATCCAGCCTATATTACTGGGAGAAACACACAGACCTCACATCCAGCCTATATTACTGGGAGAGACACACAGAGCTCACATCCAGCCTATATTACTGGGAGAGACACAGACCTCACATCCAGCCTATATTACTGGGAGAGACACACAGAGCTCACATCTAGCCTATATTACTGGGAGAGACACACAGAGCTCACATCCAGCCTATATTACTGGGAGAGACACACAGGCCTCACATCCAGCCTATATTACTGGGAGAGACACACAGAGCTCACATCCAGCCTATATTACTGGGAGAGACACACAGACCTCACATCCAGCCTATATTACTGGGAGAGACACACAGACCTCACATCCAGCCTATATTACTGGGAGAAATATGGAAATGTAATGGGGTGCACCGCAATCTGAGGTGATATCATGTCGGAAAGCCGGACTCTACAAGGGGTGGCAGATAGTATAAGGACAACTACAAGATCACTCATCTCAACCATGATGTCACCTGTAGAATTATGTATCACACATTTGATGATTGGTCATTTTTCTATGAAGAATCACTGGCAGAGCTGGAGGAGACTGAGATTTATTCTCTACACCATACTTTACTGTTATTTCTTGTCTAGAGATGAGCGATCCCCGAAAGCCACACAGGAGCACTTCTTTGTGACTTCCGTCAGATGCACTGCAGTCTGTGTCCCGCTCCAGCTCCAGCCTCGCGGCTGCCCGCTCAGCAGTGTCCACAGCTGCCCGCACTGTACGGTGTCTGCAGCTGCCCACACTGCAGTGACAGCAGCCGCGGAGGTGACAAGCGCTGCCGTGAGGAGGTTAGTGAAGTTCCTTACCTACGGTGATAAAGTCCTGCCCTCCCGACGTCAGCGCAGTCACTGTACTCCATGGCCGCCGCTTATCACACCTCCTCTCGCTGCCGACCCGAGACTGTGACTAACGGTGACGTCACAGGCACCCACGATACTTGGTTGTGAAGGCGGTGGTCATTGAACTCAGTGACAGCTCTGCTATCAGGAGTGCAGCGATCACTTTAATCACCAGAGCGCTCTACGCTGTGAAAAGCAGTAGAAAATGGCACTGGAGTGAACATGTGACCGCCTCATGTAGGATGAAGCTATGGATCCTGGGTAAATTTATGTATTTTCCCTCCTTCAGTTTTTTTGCAGTACGCAAAAAAAACGGAAGGCACACGGATGACAAACAGATGACATACGGACCGTCTACGGAACGGAAACGGATGCCACACGGATGCACCCGTGAAAAAAACGGATCGGTCGTGTGAATGTAGCCTTATTCTGATCTGCCGTTTATAAACAGCAGAAATAAGTGAATAGCGCCCCCCAGCGTCAGAAAATCTCCGGGGTTTCAGGGGGTAGCTGAGACCCTGGAGATCATGATTCAGGACGGTTTTTCCGATCCCCGCTCACTGGTATACACCGTACACCGATGATCACATTACAGTAAATGACAGCGCCGGTAAAAAATTATTTATCTCCCATCTGGCATGAATATACATGATAAATCTCCTCCCCGGTCCCCTCCGGTCCCCCGGTGTCGCCAAAGTGCCCCCCCGACCCCCTCCCGGAAATGCAAGATGGCCACACGCACAGCAGCGCGCCGGCCGCATTCACCTTACTCCTCTGATTTCTGTCGTATGTGTCATGACACATGTGACAGAAAACTCCTCCCCAGGCCCTGCCAGGTCACCCCCTATAACCCCACCGGTGTTCTCCGGTGTCCCACGGTACCTGTGCAGCATTGATCCCCCGCGCCCCCCTCCTTCACAATAGACGCTGCCGCATGCACAGAGTGGCTGTCAGCTCAGCTTCTTGTGTTCAGACACAGTGAATGGCGGTAACCATGCATCTGTAAGCTACTGCAATGCCCTGCTCATGAGGTGAGGAACATAATTGATCAGGAGAGCTATACTACATTTCCAAATGGAGGTATTTGATTTTATAGTTGCCCTGCTGAACGACTACCAAACATGAGAGTCCGTTATACGCCACAAGAAAACATGTCTAAATAGCGAGCTCTGTTGTTTAGTATTCATTCAGCTGGATAACTGGCCTTAAAGGGGTATTCCATCTCCAAGATCCTATCCCCAATATATAGTAGGTGGAATAGCAATAATATCAGCAAATACCAATATTTGGAAATGTAGAATAGCATTCCTGATAAGGCATGCGTTAGACAGTTACGACATGGACTCTACTGCTGTGGACCCGGGGAGAGTGGGTGCAGATTCATTGCACCCACACTCCTCACATGGAGGGTCTGCACTCCTAGAAAATGGGGGATACGTTCCCTGAGTGTGTCCCCCCCATATTCTAGAGTCTAGATGTATACTGTATATTTGTGTCACATAACTGTGATCATTGTATTTACTGTATGCTGCTGTCAGTAATGATGTGATAATACTTTATAAGACAAAAAATGTCATTATTCAACCTCAAGAGGGCGCTGTTTCTCAGCACAGATGAAAGACTGCAATAGGAAGCTCAGACGGGGGCGGAGCTTCAAGCTGATAAAAAGAAGTACATCACAGGAAGTAGAGCGGCGGCCATCTTGGAAGCGGTTGGCAGTGAATGAAACCAGAGACAGAGGACGTGCAGAGGAGGGAAGAGATAATATTTGCGAGTAGAAATCTATCATCTTGACCAGAGCTGTGACAGAGCAGAGCTGACCGTGACCGATCCGAATCCTCACCAGATGGGAGAAGATTGCTGACAGGACGCTGTCGTGAAGTTGCCAAGGAGACAAGCCATAGTTACAAACAGTATTGCCCATCTGTTGGAGAGGCCTCTCACCTGACTGTGTACTTCAGACATATTGTCCAGAGCAGACCCGGGTCAGTAAGACAACTTAGGCCCCGTGCACCATCACAGTGAGTAACCGTGCACGTGTGCCGCCCCCGTGGAAGCAGCCAAGTTGTTCAGATCCGGGTTCTCAGTGGCTCGAGGGTCTCCGGACCCGGGGGTCGTGCGGCCACTCAAATGAAGGGGGGTATTTATAAGTTATTATAGAGTTCGTGATGCCACCCGTGGTGTACGGTAATTTGGGAAGTACCACCGCTGCCGTTGGGGAGTACCCGGGGTGATGAAGGGAGGCAGCAAGGTGTTGTAACCCTCCACGGGTAGGGGGATGCCCCAGGACTCGGTGATAGGGGAGCCATGGGATGCAGGGGTCACACTGGTACTCACTCAGTCCATTAAGCTGACACCGACAACTGGTAAAACAAGTCTCTGGACACCGCTGCCGCTGAGGGGAGCTTAGTTCGGGTCCCGTCCCCAATGGTGCTGCCTGGTGATCTGTGACCTGCCTCCTGACACTCAGTTTACTTCTCTGGTGGTCCCGGTAGTGTGAAACTTGCCGGGTCTTGCTCCCCACTATGGCTAAGTATGGGAGCTTGCTCTCAGGGCTCACTCTTGGGATTTTCTGGACCGTTTTGGATTGGAAAGTCCTATCCCCCTCGTTGCACTAGTGCCCCAATTTTGGAGCGGTTGCCAATGAATCTTGAAGGCTCTGTTCTCCTCGGGTAAATTATTATGTTGCCTGAAGCTACTCCCCAAGCTAGGGTCCACGTACCCCGTCGTGCCTCGTCACGGACCAGTGATGGTGCAAGGCCGCCGGCTATCCTCCTCGACAGATCCTTGCCACGATCCTCTTCGACCGGGGGTCCAACTCCTACTAGGCCCTGACCACCGTCTGCTACCTAGATGGTTCCTCAGGAGCCCGACTCCCGACCTTATCTGAGCTCTTTACAGCTCGAGGGCTACTTCCTCACTCCTCACTCTCCTCTACTAGACTACTGACTCACTCCTGACCTCCCCTCCCTAATTCCCCCAGGTGGGCGACTCTATTGTACTCAAGCCGTCCACTGGTGTGTCTGGTGGGTATGGTGCAGGGTGTATCTAGGATTTGATTAGCTGATGAAGGCAACACCATTTGGTTAGCGACCCAAAACCAAGAGGGAGGCGCAACCAGCTCTGTCCTCACCTATTGTACCATCACCCATTCCCTGTAGACTGTGAGCCCTCGTGGGCAGGGTCCTCTCTCCTCCCATAGACTGTGAGCCCTCGCGGGCAGGGTCCTCTCTCCTCCTATACCAGTCTGTCTTGTACTGTTAATGATTGTTGTACGTATACCCTCTTTCACTTGTAAAGCGCCATGGAATAAATGGCGCTATAATAATAAATAATAATAATAATAATAATAATAATATTGCACGGGAGGGCAGCTTGTGCAGCACCCTGTGATGACCTGATAGTCCAGGGGCGTCACACACGCACCTCACATCAGTTTGGTGGCAGAATATTTGAGACTGAGGCAGGGCCTGTAGATAGTTTAGGTCGGCATAGTAACCCTGTCAGGCCGCAGTTACTGCACAATCACCGTTTCCATGACTACGTCATCTAATTCTTCACCATCGAGGCTTCTGTGTGGACCACAATGACCTCACTTACACCTGGAGGTGGCTGAGGCCGATCTCAGACTTTAGGCCATAATTGAGCTCATCCAGGGGAACGCTTGTGTTGAATAATATATGTGCTATTTATTTGTTTTTATTCTCTTCACTAAGCAGCCATTGCATATAGTACGTTGTTTGGTCATTCAGGGTGAATCTCAGGAAGGATCCTCCATTAATGGGCACTGTATTTATATTGGGCAGGGGAATAGTCAATTGGGGGTAGAGGGAATTTATCTTAGGTGTGTAAGCGGTTGTGCTGTACCGCGGGCGGCTCGTATTCACACCCATCCAATTGTTTCATGTTCAAGGGTATTAATAGGCAGTTGGCGGTTGGCATATCCAGTTATGCCTGACGGTAACGTATAGTGTGTATATTGTAGTTGACTCATATTATAAGGCGCCACGCTGTATAGCACGAGGGTCTCGGCCTCTTCGCTGAGTGTTTGTGGATTTTCCCTGAGAGTCTCCCCCTGCTGTGATTGCGTTCATATTCAAGTTGTAGTAAAGTGCTTTCGTTAGCTGATCTAATTTTGGGGGCGGTTATTTCCCGTTTGTGACTTTGGTGTATCCTAAAGAGCCAACCCTGATATATGGCTTACACATGGAGGGGTCACTCACAATGTGTGGGGACTTCTCATCCATGGAGGGGTCACTCACAATATGTGGGGGCTTCTCATCCATGGAGGGGGTCACTCACAATGTGTGGAAACTTCTCATCCATGGAGGGGTCACTCACAATGTGTGGGGGCTTCTCATCCATGGAGGGGTCACTCACAATATGTGGAAACTTCTCATCCATGGAGGGGTCACTCACAATGTGTGGGGGCTTCTCATCCTTGGAGGGGGTCACTCACAATGTGTGGGGGCTTCTCATCCATGGAGGGGGTCACTCACAATGTGTGGGGGCTTCTCATCCATGGAGGGGTCACTCACAATGTGTGGGGGCTTCTCATCCATGGAGGGGTCACTCACAATGTGTGGGGGCTTCTCATCCATGGAGGGGTCACTCACAATGTGTGGGGGCTTCTCATCCATGGAGGGGTCACTCACAATATGTGGGGTCTTCTCATCCATGGAGGGGGTCACTCACAATATGTGGGGTCTTCTCATCCATGGAGGGGGTCACTCACAATGTGTGGAGACTTCTCATCCATGGAGGGGTCACTCACAATATATGGGGGCTTCTTATCCATGGAGGAGCTCTCTCACAATATGTGGGGTGTTTTCATCCATGGAGGGGGTCACTCACAATATGTGGGGGCTTCTTATCCATGGAGGAGCTCACTCACAATATGTGGGGTGTTTTCATTCATGGAGGGGGTCACTCACAATATGTGGGGGCTTCTCATCCATGGAGGGGGTCACTCACAATATGTGGGGGCTTCTCATCCATGGAGGAGGTCGCTCACAATATATGAGGGCTTCTCATCCATGGAGGGGTCACTCACAATGTGTGGGGTCTTCTCATTTATGGAGGGGGTCACTCACAATGTGGGGGGTCTTCTCATTTATGGAGGGGGTCACTCACATTGTGTGGGGGCTTCTCATCCTTGGAGATAGATTGCTCATAATTTTGCCTAAAAACATCTGCAGCAGCAAGTACAGTAATGGTGATAGCTCGGTGGCACTGTTCAGGGGGTGACATAATTGGACGTTTATGTCAGTGAAAAGTGATGAAGACTGGGGAGGAAACTCTCAGTGTATATAAAGCGCTCACTCCAGTGACCAAGAAATGAAGACTGGACAATGTGTATAAAGCTGGGAAGCCGGGCATAGCCGATTCTGTATACATTATAAGGAATAATGGAGAGATGACAATACACAGAATGATTCAAAGAAGGTTTGGTATAAAAAAAAAATCCTGCCTATACTAATATAGATAAACAAACAAGCAATGCAATATAATGCCATGGGAAAAAATTGTTTTTATATTATATATATATATACACAGCAGCACATATGACATGGCAGCATGATATGTGTGTCGCTATAGCTTTCTTCAAGGGCAAGTAGGCGATGTAAGGCTCCCAGCTTCATGCACATGTGGATATATATATATATACACAGTATATATTGTTGTATCTGTTGATATAATGGGGGTATTATGTGACTTCGCTCCTCTGGTTGCATTAGTGATTGTTCGGCATTAACCCCTTCTATGTACCATCCATGTATTATTCTCAGGCTGCGTCTCTCCTTTTTGTGTTTAGTGAAGGTTGATGAATTTTTAGCCCCTATAAGTAGCAATAATCTTTGGATAAGTCCTGATGAAGGTGCGGACGCCTCTTACCTCTGCTGCGGCCGCTCCTCACAGCTCCTCACTTCCTGCGGGATGAGAATTTATACTCCGCAGCTCCTTTCACTTTCTCTTCGATGTAACGGACTTCACAATCTATTCTTGTATTTCTCAGAAGTTATTACATAACACACGTCCTCCTGTCTCTGGTACGAGGGCTGTTGATAAGTCTTTGGCTTTGTGATCTTTTTTTGTTTCTATGGTAATGAATGTTACATCACATGAAAGCCTTATGTGTCTAATATACTATATGTTTTCACAATGTTGTGTTGAGAGCAGAGGAGGATAAAATTCTTGTTTCTGTGAAGCCCCACAGGTGTTGTGTCGGTGCATTACCTTCAGGGACTCCACTCAGCTGGATCTAGTCACAGGTAGGAGATCTTCTTCTTGTCGTGACGCCACTCTCAGTATTGCGGTCAGTGGGGACCGCCACTGCAGGTTGAGGGACGCCTGGGGCTGATGGTGAGTGCAGTTAGTTGGAATAGCCTCCTGAGAGTGAGGCAAGCCCCAGGGCCCTGTGTAGGTGCGTAGTACCACAAGGCGCAGAATGACTCAACACAGGCAGGATGTCTTTCAGGGTTTTTACTCACTTCAGGTGGCAGGGTGAGTAACCCGGGCGTAGCTGGGATGAACCAAGTGGGAACCAGGTGTCCTTCAGGCTGACTTGTGAGGGTGACTACTAACTCGCCTTCCTTAGCCCTTGGTGGTTTGGGGTAACCCCGACTTTGAGTCCCTATGGGGGTCACCCAGGGAAGATGCTGAAGCCTCTCTCCCCTTCGTTTGCCGTGTGCTTGTCGCCTGGGCCAGATCACTCCAGCTTCTTGCCTCCTGTGAACTGTGGGCCCTAACTGTGGCTACGTGGCTGCGGCTTTTGTGGTGTTGTGGCGTGGGCTTTGAGAGCCCCACACCGGCAGGTTTAGCAAAAGAAAGCTGGATCTATCTCCGCTTCGGGATCTGCCGCCCGTTTGGGCCTGGTACTCTCCAGCAGTCTCCTTACTTCCCACTCCGTGCTCTCTCTCTAGCTGAGATGGGTTTCGGGTAGCACTCCTAGTTGACCGTTCTCCCCCGTCGGTAGCCACTGCGCGGACGCTGTCAGACTACAGCAGCCCAGGGGAAGGGGTCAGCTCTCCTCGGAGCTCCCTGGACTCTGCTCTGCCTGGCTCACATCTGGGACCTTCACTGCTGCTCCTGTCTGAGCTTCACTTTCCTGCTCCTCACTCCTCCACACTCTGCTGCAGACTCTAGACTGTTTACTCCTCCTTCTCTTTCCCCTTTTGTGCCTGCCTACGCCACCTAGCAACCAGACTCTCTTACCACACCCCTTGAGAGGAGATGGAGGCTTTTGGCCCCCTCCACTATTCCAGTGAAGGTGAAGGCTTTTCCCCCTCCTGGGATCCCCAGGGGTCCTCTCATGGGTACATGTGTGAGACCTGATCACTATGCGCCTGTGTTCCACACCCCGGTCAGCCTTCTGGATTACCTGTATTGTACTGTCCCCAGCATGGGTGCAGTACTCAGTGGTGCCTGACCAGGTCAGGGGCGCCACATTTCTGCAAGGAAATCCGCGGCGGATATTGATGGTGATATGTCAGACATTGGGGGATCAATGCCTTTCATATTCTACAGGTAAGAACTGTAAATCGGGCCACTTCAGCCCCAGTGATGAGGAACGTCCTGGACGAGCGAGAGGGGTTGTTGTTCCAGAGATCGTCGATGCTGCGCACAACCTCATACTGGAGAATCCACTAATTTTAGCTAAAGCAATAGCAGACATCATGGGGATTTCCCGTGAACGTGTTTGTGTCATTATCCATGAACATTTGGACATGAGGAAGCTTCTGCAAAGTGGGTCCCCAAATGTCTGACCACAGATCAGAGAAGCAGCGAGTGACAACTTCCCGCTCCATTTTGTCAGCGTTTCCAGACTGATAAGAATGTGACGCCCTGGGCAAGCCAGGGGTCACAGGTCATTGCACCACCACACCCTACACCCCAGTTAGGTACACCAAAGCTAAACCAAAATCCTTGTTGCCTTCCTCCAGGGGCTGATGTCCACACCAGGGGGTGGGCCAGGCGGTTGGCTCCGCCCACCGAGGAGTACACAGCTCTGGAGGCGGGAGAACCAGGCAGAACAGTGAAGGACGTGAAAGGAGTAGACAGCTAAGATGAGCTAAGGAAGTGAAGTGGAAGTGGTAAAGGAGGAGTAGGAGAAGTTGAAGAAAGGTGAAAGGTGACAGAAAGAAAGCCTGAAGTGAGTCCAGCTGTGTGCAGGACAGGGTCAGCAAGGTCAGCAGCGGCGGTGACTGTCTGGAGGGGGACCGTTTGGAAGTTCCTGGAAGGACCGCGGACGGGTAGTGTACCAAAGGACAGTCAGCACCAGAGCAGGGGCCTCTCGGACCCCGGCAAGGCTAGTGTGAAGCCCCGCTAGTATGTGTCGGTGCAGTACCTTCAGGGACTCCACGTGGATGGAACAGTCTGGTCACAGGTAGGGAACCTTCTTTTAGGATTGTCGTGACGCCACTCTCAGTATTGCGGTCAGCGGGGACCGCCACTGCAGATTAAGGGATGCCTGGGGCTGATGGTGGGTGCAGTCAGTATATTAGCCCCCTGAGAGTGAGGCAAGCCCCAGGCCCCGGTGTATGTGTGTGGGACCACAGGTCGCAGAATGACTCAAACACAGTCCAAGAAGTCTTTCAACGTGTTTACTCACTGTTTGGAGGTCACGGTGAGATGCCCGGGCGACACTGTGATAACCAGGTTGAACCAGGAATTCCAGGAGGCCGTTTTGAGGGTAGCTGTCCACTCGCCTTCCTTGCACTCTTTCTGTTTTAGGAGGATCCTTTGCTTGAAGCGTGGTAGGACCCCTCCAGGGAAGCTGTTACCACCCTGCTCCCCTCTCTCTGGCTCGTCTGCCGGCAGCGTGGCCTTGGTGGGATGGCTTCTGGCCCTGTCCCCTTATGGGCCTGGTGATTGCTGCTTGGCTCAAGCTCTGTGTAGTCGTGGTGAGGGCATGAAGTACCCCCCCCCCCCACCTGTAGGTTAAGCAGCTCTGGATGATCTGCTGCCTGTACTGGGGACCTAGTTCCCCTTGTGTGCTCGGATACCGGGATCTCCGAACTCAGCCACCCTTCTCTCTGGATGATTTTCAGGCCGACCCACGGTACTCCTTTCTCCCCCGCTTTCAGCTACTGCACTCCTCAGGACCTGTCTGACACGAGAGCTCCTCTGCTCCCTTCCACACACTTCAACTTCTTCCTCCAGACTCTCCTCTTCCTCTCTCTCTCTGCCCTGCTTCCTAGCAACCAGCCCCTGAACACACCCCCAGCTGGGAATTGAAAGTTAACCCCTTCTGGCTACCCAAGGGTCCCCTCTGGTAATGTGGGAGGCCTGGTCACTATATGTTTGTGTGTGCACCTCATCCTGGCCTTTGGAGATTACCTGGAAGCATTGCTCCCGCATGGGTGCAATACTCTGTGGTGCCTGACCAGGTCAGGGGCGCCACATTCCCCCTTAGTTATCATCAGCACGTCCTCGGGCTGCAAAGACAAGAGAAAGAAAAAAAAAGGTAAATACAAACTTTTCCCACACAGGGGCAATTATTTACATTTAAACATGCCAGGTACCATTCCACCACCAACCACCCACATGTCCGAACCCCACCCAAAAACCTCCAGGAGGTAGGTCGCCGGTCCTTTTGGTGACCAGGGCTGGGCCATCACATTCCCCAGACCTTTCCTCCAATCTTCCTCTCCTGAGGAGAGTGGTGTAAGGTAGGCCCCATAAACAGGCGTACCCGCTTCCGAGTGTTGGAGGGCAGGCCCCATAAACAGGCGTGCCCCCTTGTTGGTGCAGAGCCATGCCCCTCAACAGGCAGACTCTGGGATTGATACCAAGAAGGCAACTTTTTACAATGCAAAAGTTTGTGGTTAAAGCCAGTTCATAACCAGTGGTCTAACATTTTAAGGAGGTCTCACAATAGTCCTTGTGGGCACATTTCGCTTAAACGTTACTTAACTATAACAGGTTAAACATTACATTTCATACCGTCACTTTGAACTAAACTGTACTTTCTCTATAGCGTAATGGGAGCTGCCCAAAGTTGCTGCGGGTTGACCTACGCAGTACTATACTGTCATCTGTCTGAGGTTGTGTCCTCCCACCCGATGTATGTGTCTCAATGTGAATAATAGGTGTACTATGTATTGATGCCAGTGCATGGTCTTCTGCTTCAGCTACATTTGGCTCTTCCAGGTTCTGAACAGGTTCTTCTGGGTCTCTTACTTCTCCAGATTGAGGGAATGTAATAACCGGAATAACTACTGCTCCATTGTATTGAGGCCAACTTGCTGGAAAATCTCCAAGTACAGTATGGATCATCTTTTCTTTTGGTTCTTGAACTGGCAAAGGGTTGGGAATTTCTTCAGGGGTTCTTAGTTGTTCAGGACATTTCTTTAAGCGATCTCTAGAAACGACAGCTGTTGTTTTTCCTCCATCCTTGCTGATACGGCATGTCTTTTCATTGCTAAGCGTCGATGGTAACACAGTATAGGGTTCTTCTTCCCAGTGATTGTCAAGTTTATGACGTCTTCTCTTTCTTTTGAGAACTATATCTCCTGGCATCAAAGGAACAGCAGGTGCTTTTCGATTGTAGGCCTTTTCTTGTTTCTCACGCTGCTGAGTCAGGCTTCGCTCCACACACTCTTGTACTTTCTTGTATTGGGCTTGGCGGTTGGAATCCCAATCAGCACCTTGTAGATGGTCTTCAGGGGTCTCAACTCCCATTTCCAGATCTACTGGCAATCTCCCTGGTCTGGCCCTCATCAGGTATGCCGGTGTGCAGTTCGTGGAACTCACAGGGATGTTGTTATACATGTCCACTAGATCGGGCAGCTTTTCCGGCCACTGACTTCGTTCTTCTAGTGGGAGCGTCTTCAGAAGGTCGAGAATGATGTGGTTCATCTTCTCACACATGCCATTGGTCTGAGGATGGTAAGGCGTGGTACGGATCTTCCTGCAGCCGTAAAGGTTGCAAAACTCCTTAAACACTTCGGCTTCAAAGGCTGGTCCTTGGTCAGTGAGCACTTGGTCTGGATAGCCATGTGGTCGACAGAAATGTGTCTGGAACGCTT